>NC_142928.1:74220263-74222763 GCF_046866305.1 Octopus bimaculoides | reverse complement strand
GAGAGAGAGAGAGAAAGAAAAAGAGAGAGAAAGAAAGGAAGACAGAAAGAAAGAGGTAGAGAGAGAAAGAGAGAGAGATAGAGAGAGGAGGGAGTGAGAAAGAAGATTCATAGGGTTGCTCTTTCTGCTATATTTCTGTGATACTTTGTTACAAATATTCATATGAAAGCATCATACATAAATCTGATTTGATACAACACAATACATATATACATGCATTCACACAACTATCTATCTATCTATCTATCTATCTATCTATCTATCTATCTATCTATCTATCTATCTATCTATCTATCTATCTATCTCTACTGACGGACGTGCTGTCACATCGGCTGCAGAGGTAAACGTTTTTTTTACCTTATATTGCCCACATTTGTTAAAAATTGTTTCATATAATCTGTGCGAAGCACCCAAGCTTCATTTGTATATTTTTCGAAGGGAGGAATTGGACCCTAGGGGCAGTTCCAGCCCCGTCAAAATATAAATTTTTTCTCGGCATTTGGAAAAATGTCAAGAAACATTGTTTTGGAACGCTGTTCCAGTCCGTTCTTCGAACATCACTTCCCTAGCCTTGGAACGATAGAGAAGAAAAAGAATGAAAACTGCACGCGCACACAAAAAGAAATTTCTAAGAACGTCATCAAAACAGCAACCGCACATATTGACAACCCTCTCACCACCACCACCACCACCAATATGAAAGCTATGTCTGCTATGATCACCACCGGCAACAGCAGCAGCAGCAACAACGACAACAACAACAACAACAACAACAACAACAACAACAACAACAACATTGCATCAAGACCAACCACAACCAAAGTCTCTGCTACTACAGCAGTCTCCACAGCTACCGAAACGACCACCACCAGCGACGACAACAACAAAAAAACAAACTTTGCCGATGCACTCAGACAAAAAAAAAAAACAATTTTGCACTTCACAACACTAGAAATTCAAGAAACAAAAAAACTATTAAGCCAACAAGGACCAAAACTAAAATTAAAAATACCTGAAAAAATCATTCATGATGTACAAAAACAAACCATCATATACAACATTTTGAACACAAAAACAAGAAAACCAGAGCAACCAGCAACAGAAATTATTGAACAATGTTTGTATCCCATATTGGCCCACAAGAAATACATAAACTGGGCAAACAGTTTCGCCAGCGTGCAAGTTAGATTTGACAGCGAAGAGAAAGCGAAAGAGTTGTCCACGCTGACTCTTCGTTCCGAACATATAATATTGGTACCCACGTACCTTGGACAAAGGGTAACCAGAGTATCGATAAAAAATGTCCCTCCAGAAGTGGAACCACAATGGCTGTTATCAGTTATTTGTTATAACATGGAAGGAAATATAAACATTCTAGAAACTACTGCATTAAAGCAGGAAGACTGGAATGGAAAAAAATTCGATGTCCTGTTACAGATTACACAGGAAGAATCAAAAGAAATTCCAACTCAAATTGAGCTGCTAGACGGCCACACCCTCTACGTTGTGGTAGAAGGTAGAAGGTCTCGATGCTACCTGTGTGGAATCGAAGGGCACCTAAAAAAAGATTGCCCAACAGCAACAGATAACAAAAAACAACAAGAAGGAAAAACAGCCAAAAAAGGACCCCTACTACCCACACTACCACCAACACAAAGAACGAGCAAAAGGAGCAAAACAGAAGAATCCCACAAACCAAACCCGCCTACACCAACAAATGCACCCGAAAAAACACAAACAACAACCACAAGAACTAAGGAAACAGTAAAAGCAAAAGACAATACAAAAACTAATTCCCCTTCTCCCACATCACATACACTACAAGCAGATAATCAGCAACCATCAACAACACACCCACTTCAACAAACAAACACACAAGCACACTTCCGATTCCTCAGAGGACTCGTCCGAGGACGAAAGTAGCAGTAGTGAGTGGCAAATAGCCCGAAAAGGGCGGAGGAAAAGGAGTAAAAAAAGAACCAAACCAAATGCAAACACCAACAAAGCAGGGAGATATACATCTCCCGAAACCATCGTCTCCAAACATACCACAAACAACATCAACACCACAAGAACACATACAGAAAACATGCTCACAGCAATAGACGCTACAAACACAGAATTAATGAACTACATAAATACAAAAACAGACATAACAAAAAACATCAAAACAAACAACCACCCATACAAGACGCCACCTAATCATATAAAAAATTATCATATCACGCCAACATTACACCACACTTTAAAATCCTTCTACCCCAATGCGGTAGGGGGATCCCAAAAATATCTAGCTAAAAAACTTTACAACAGCCTCCTTAACGAACATTCAAAGGAAAGAACAACCGAACTTTCGAACGGTAAGTAACTCTGTGTTTCTATTCTTTTTAAGCAGAGCGTTACTTGCGTTAATTTCGTAAATAATTTTTTTCAATTAGTGACATTAATGCCCGAGGTTACCGTGGTCTTTTCGTAGGTTTTTTCTTTCCACGGATAACCT
>NC_142928.1:74212763-74215263 GCF_046866305.1 Octopus bimaculoides | reverse complement strand
GTAATTTGAACTAAGAACGTAAAGACGGACGAAATACCGCGAAGCATTTCGCCCGGCGTGCTAGCGTTTCTGCCAGCTCGCCGCCTTATCATGATTAATAATTTATCATATCAAGGTGCGAAAGCGAATCTCGCCGACTATTTAACAGCCGAACAAACATACACAGAAAAATAACAAGTGCTACTACGTTCTCTACCTGTCAAGATGGTATAAAACCAGCGGCGATACTCAACATGCTGTAACTGGTGATTGGGAAAGAGTGTAATGGGAGCGTTGCTTCTCTTGTGCACCTGTAATCTTCTCAGGTTTCGTAATTTAGGTTGGTTACGTTTCCATCCTTCTCAACGAGTGTTATGTCTTAATTCAAAACCTGGTTGATGATAGCTATTATTCTTTCATTCTTTTACTTGTTTCAACTCATTTGACAGTGGCCATGCTGGAGCAACGCCTTGAAAGGGTTTTAGTCAAACAAATCGAGCCCAGGACTTATTATTTTTTAAAGCCTAGTATTTATTCTATCGGTCACTTGGCCGAACCGCTAAATTACAGAGACATAGACGCACCAACACCGGTTGTCATGCGGTGCTGGTAGCACAAACAGACACACACGCACACACATACACATACACGCACGCAAACGCACGCACACACACACACACACACACACACACACACACACACACACACACACACACACACACACACACACACACATATACGACGGGCTTCTTTCAGTTTCCGTCTACCAAAGCCACTCACAAGGCTTTGATCGGCTCGTGGCTTTAGCAGAAGAAACTTGCTCAAGGTGCCACGTAGAGGGATTGAACCCGGAACCACGTGGTTGAGAAGCAAGCTTCTTACCACACAGCCACACCTGCACCTTCTCAATGAGTGTTAGGTCTTCATTCAATCCTGGTTTGTAGCTATTATTTTATATTTATTTGATATGTGCTAATGAAATGTCTAAGAAATTTCTATTTAATTAGTAATAACACTACGATTAACACTACGATTATCTTAGTGATAATATTTTCATGTCCTTGTATGTGCATTGTTTGTATTTTGTGCAGTAGAAATATTACTTGTTTCCCGTATTGCATTGAATCGTAGAGACGCGCATTTAAATACTTTATTTTAATCTAATGTATTAAGGAAAAGTTAATATATTTCTCCCCGAGACATACTTACCGGATGTGATTCATAGTAAGGCAAGAATGTATTAATCATGCAATGAAGATGCCAACTAAAGCTGTTATGTATTACCTTATGATTCCTATTTAATGGTCGATAAACTGAAATTTCAAGTCTTATATGTCCATCTTCTGGGAATAAACCACACCGTTGATAGGAAATATTGGCTTATAGTTGGTACAGTTGGTATGGGTCAGGCTTGAACTAAGCAACAACAACAACAACAACAACAACAACAACAACAACAACAACAACAACAGCAACAACAAAAACAACAACAACAACAACAACAACATCAAGTTCTCCACTTCTCATTACAAATGCTCTGTTATTCTCCCTAAAATCTGCAAAAATATTGCTTATGTTCCTTCATTCCATAGACCAACACCTGGGGTAAAGGGTAAAGACACCTTTCGGTCATGAATGACCACGGGATTGCACCTAGAAAGTCACCCTCTGAGGCACAAGTCCGGGCATGGTTGTTTATGAAAGACCGTGATCCTATGACCCTCCCCTCTCCAGGCCACCGATGTCATCCAAGAGAAAGACAAAGGCCAATACAGCTTGGCACCAGTGACGTCGTGACTCCTTTCTACAACTGAGTGAATTGCCGCAACGTGAAATAAAGTGTCTTGCTCAAAAACACAACACGCAACCCGGTCCGGGAATAGAACTCACTCCCTCATGATCGTGAGCCCGACGCTCTAACCACTGAGCCATGTGCCTTCACACCACCACCTAAAAGTAAATAGTTTGTGACTGGAGAATAAAACATCAATATTTATTGTTTTATGTTGCGCACTTATGGAAGATGTTGTTCAACCCCAAGTCAGTTTCGATTAAGTCGACTTATGGTAAAAGGCTTTCCAATCATGATCACCCTGTATGTTTATCCAGGACAATATTATCCAACGCTTTTACTCGTTTTGAGAAGGTAAGGTGTAATTGAAGGGAATTAAGCAAATATTCTTAACTGCGATTAAAATCTAAGAAGTGAAATACTACCCGACTGCTCGATCTGAAAAGGATGGTAACAAAATTCCTTAAAATTACACCCTACTGTTTTAGAAAAGTAAGAAGCATTGGACAATATTGTCTTTGATATACAAAAATTTGGGATGGTTATGACTTGAACGTCTTTTATCATAGGTATACTTAATCAGATCCGGCAGGGAATGGTGGCGAACCCTGCTGTACTCTTCCACCACAACTTCCTCTCACTCTTACTTCCTGTTTCTGTTGTGCCTGTAATTCAAAGGGTCAGCCTTGTCACACTGCGTCACGCTGAATCTCCCCGAGAACTACGTTA
>NC_142928.1:74200263-74205263 GCF_046866305.1 Octopus bimaculoides | reverse complement strand
CAATCTAACAATGCATAACAAAGAAAATCACATCAGCGTAACATCGAAACCACTATAAGAGGTTTAAAACGCTACAAATATTCTCTGGAGATACGATGGGAAAGATATCCAGTAATCTACACATGAGAAATAATTGAAGAGCGCACCAAACTTCAGTATTTAGAACTATACTAATACTCCAAATATTCACCACTGTATAGCTGGGAAAGTCCAATCCTTCCTATCGAAAATCAAGGTCGTAGTCTGCGATTCAAATGGCCATACCTTTCCAATATCCTGCCAAAGAAATTGAGACAGCTATGTGGAATGGATGTAAATGTATTGAAGAAGTACCTGGATACTTTACTATCTTCAGTTCGAGACAGATCAACAGCATGAGAAAAAGCGCAACTGAGGGAGGTAGCATTAAACTCCTTCATTCAGATGAAGTTTTCTATAGTGGAAGCATTACGATCACACAGGCAGTGGCGATGCTACACCATGGGCTCAACCCTCGACCTGGAGCTATGTGTGTGTGTATGTGTGTGGAGAAAGAAAGAAAAGAAGAAAGAAAGAAAGAAAGAAAGAAAGAAAAGAGGAAAGAAAAAATGAGCAGGCATGGAAGTATAGCTGGGAAGTTCAGTTTGCAACCAAACGACACAGTCCATTGCGCGGTACTACACTTTACGCAAGTGACTTCTAAAATAAGCACTGGGTTTCGCCAATGCCTTTTAAATGAATTTATGGTTGACGGAAACTGCACGGAAGATCATTTTATGTACATCTATCAATACGTGCATGTGTGTATGCGCGCGCAAATGCATGTGTTAATCAATGAAAGACTATCAAAAAGACGCGCGCGCATACACAATGATCTGCTTAGTTAAACAACTCCACAGGAGAATTATTCAGTAATATCCTGAAAACACAGAACATAGATTTTAATTATTGTTATTTGACCACAAGCTGTACACGAGAATCAGTAATTACAGATTTCTTCAATCATTATTGCATATATTCTATAATAACAAAATCCTATTGAATATTCAATATGAATTTTAATCAATAACTTTGTAGAGAAATAAAAACTTAAACTCACTGCCCCAAGGCATGTAAGATTATTATTTACAATGTACTAATATATAAAAACTGTTGAAGCGAACAATCCTAATTATATTTCTGAAGAAATAATATTATAGTGTAATATTTATTTTCTCACCATATAATTGCAAAATACATACGAAGCGTACGTGTGTGCGTATATGTTTGTATGTGCGTGTGTGTGTGTGTGTGTGTGTGTGTGTGAATTGATTCCCTTGACAGCTACTACCAATGCAGATCAGAGCAGCCTTGGTCGTGATGGCGGTGGTGGTGGTGGTGGTTGTGGTGGGTTGTAGTGATTAAGAGGTAAGGTGTAAGGTGGAGTTGTACGTTTAAGAAGTTCTCTTCACAACCACGTAGTTTCGGATTTAGTTCCATGAGTTGCACTTTAGGCTGCTGCCTTTTAACTGTAGCCCCACCGAACAATGTCGAACGATGTCAAACAATGATTTGAATGTGATAGACGGAAACTCTGGAAATGGAAAATCGAAGTCTTTGACATTTCGAGCCTACGCTCTTCTACAGAAAGGAATGAGGAAAGAAAACAACGGAGAGAGAAAAACACGTGTCTGGATGTATGTATGTGTGTGAGCACTTTATTGAGTCTACCTCACCGCTTAGCAAAACAACTGCTGTTGGATCCTCTAGTTATATAGCCGACAAAAAGCAACTACTAGGTTGATTTGTTTGACTATAAACCTTGAAGTTGTGCTTCAGTAGGACCGCAGTTGAGTAAATGAATCAAGAGAAAGACAAAAAAGAATAAGAAAATATTTATTCTTCTCTTAAGCCTTCCGACAGTTAGCGTATATTGAGATATAGTAAAAGTTAATCGAGAAAGCAAACAAGTATACTGAGGTCTTTCTAGTGTTATGTAGTAATAACCATTTCTTCGTTATTTAGCAAGAAAAGTGCATATATTACGACGTGAAGTCTATTATAAAAATAAACAAATATCATAGCATGTCTTTGTACTTATGCACAATACAGCATTAATCAGAAAAACAGAGAGAAGTTTAAATATTACAACGTTTTAGCTGTGTGGGGGAAAATGTAATCACATTCCTTCTCTGTGTTTCATGAGAAGAAGAGAATAAGGAAAACCTTCCTATAGGCGCAAGCGTGACTGCGTGGTAAGAAGAAACTTATTTCCCAACCACATGAGTCCATGTTCAGTCCTACAGCGTGGCACCTTGGACAAGTGTTTTTTTATTGTAGCCTCGGGTCGATTAATGTCTTGTAAGTGGATTTGGTAGAGGGGAAACTGAAAGAAGCCTGCCGTGTATATATATATATATATATATATATATATATATATATATATATATATGTATATATCTATGTGTGTGCCTTTGTCTCTATGGTTGTCGCCCCTTCATCGCTTGACACCTGATGTTGGTATGTTTACGTCCCTGTAACATATCAGTTCGCCAAAAGTAACCGATAGGATAACTACTAGGCTTAAGAAATAAGTCCTGTGTCAATTTGTTCGACTAAAACCCTTCAAGACCGTGCTCTAGCATGGCCGCAATCACTTGACTGAAACAAGTAAAAGTATAAAAGAATATTGGTGCAGTGTGCATATTGCACTCATTTTCCTACATATTGGAAGCATAAACGTCATCTACTTCTATTCTTGCTATTTTTCAATAATCAGAATCTTTCTCCCGAAATATAATAAGTCGACCCACTTTATAAAAAGGTACGTTAATCACAATTTTCCTTATGGTTTGGGTCAGTCAACAAATCTGATAAAATTTATTATGTACTTCATATCTAAACGCATTATTTAAAATTTCATTTGTGTTTGAAATTATTATTTATTGTTTCATATGCATTTGAGGAGGTTCTTAAATACATTTCAATGCTTCAAACGATCCTCACTCACTTTCTCAAATGCACAGATAAAGCCACCAATTTATGATAAACTCGAAGACGACGCATGAGCGTTCAGCTATTTTGCCGAAGACCTGCACAAATGATTTGCTTCCTACGTTCGGGAAATCCTACTTTTTTTCCGTCGAGGGCTTATAAGCCCCATAATTAAACTATTTTCTTTACTCATTTCAGGGTGATCGCTTATAAGCTTATAAAATGTTATACACACACACAGACACGCACACATACACACACGCGCGCACACGCACACACACACACAAACATATATATACAGCCTTGGCCAAAGTTATGGAGCAGGTATGAAAAAAACAGAGAATATGATTGAAACTCATTTATATAATAACTGAAAACAACATAATAAACATTCCAGAGTCTATCCCATCAATAATTAGCATTTAGTGAGTTCCCCCTTTGCCTTTATAACCGCTTTTATGCGTTTTGCATACTTGAGACTAGGTTGGTGCAAGTGGCTGGGCCAATTTTCTGCCACTCATTTTGTGCCACTGTTCTTCCGGTGAATAACTTATTGATTACTTATCAATTATTATAATTGAAAATGTGATGAAAGAAATAGATTCCTGAAGCTCAAGAGGCTTAGATCTTTGCATTATCTGGTGAAGGATTCTCCAAGTTGAAATTGCAACAAAATTGAAATACTCGAAAAAAGGTGTCCATCAAAAGCTAAAATGAGACCAATTCTTTCAAAAACTGCAACGGATGAGTTCGCAACAGTGTACAAACATGAGGGAAGACAGGATGCTGAAGAGGACATTTCTAGTGGATAGGGAAAAGACCTATTTTGACGTAGCTGCTGAGTTTCGTGAGGTAACAAAACAAGGATATATCAACTTGCACAGTGAGAAGAAGGTTACTATAAGCTGGGCCGTTGCTGTCTAAGGTGAACATGAGAAGCGAATTAGAAGCCAAAATGCATGAAGAGTGGCAGAAAATTGACCCAACCACTTGTGCCAACTTAGTCTCAAGTATGCAAAATTAGTAAAAGCAGTTATAAAAGCAAAAAGAGGACACATCAAATCCAAATTATTGATGGGATGGACTCTAGAATGTTTGTTATACTATTTTCAATTATTAAGTATATAAGTTTCAATCATTTTCTCTATTTGTTTTTTCATACTTGCTCCATAATTTTGGCCAAGCCTGTATGTTCACGCCTCTGCGTGTGTGTGTACCGCGAGCGTGTTCGCGCGTGTGTGTAACTAAAAAAAATCAAATATTTTTTGCTTCTTTTTACATCTAAGCAAACACGTTACTAACGCGTACAGGAATGCAATTATGTATCATCTTTTTTATGGATAATCTTATGGCGCTGATGACATCATTTTAATAGCTTTATTATATATTTTCTTTTTTCATATCCACTGTCTCTATTAATATTTTAGAAGCAGTTGTCTTGATATTAAAACCTTCGAATTTTAATCCAAAATTGAAATAGTTATCAAAACTTTCTAAAAACGCATATATTCCATCTAGATTTCGATCAATAATAGTAATAGATATCTCCAGTTTTACTTTATATTTATTTACATTGAAAAGATGCATTGTTAAAACATGTTCTGTCTATGTGAAATGATGTCAACATGACATTATCAATCTAGTTACCAAACGTGGCTTCAAAAGAACTTGTTTGTTCGTTTCCTAATTTTAGCGATCATTTAATTATACTTATGTTGCAGGTGTTGTTGAAAAAGAAAGGAGAAAATCTACATGAAAGGATTTAGCTTACAAATTAATGAATCAAATGGTTTTTGATGGAAATATAATAGAATTTTGTTTTATTCATTTGTGGTCTTTCTCAGAATAATTACTGGTGTAAATATGATATAGTTTCGGTATCTCATTTCCACTTCAAGTGAATCACATAGTTCTTGAAATTGCATTCTGTAATGCAAAGTCATAAACAATCGCTTTGCGCAAGAACAATAAGCAAAAATATATATAAGTGAAATTGCTGCATATATATACATATATATATATATATATATATATATATATATATATAT
>NC_142928.1:74177763-74195263 GCF_046866305.1 Octopus bimaculoides | reverse complement strand
GTGAAAGAGTACAGCAGGGTTCACCACCATCCCCTGCCGGAGCCTCGTGGAGCTTTAGGCGTTTTCGCTCAATAAACACTCACAACGCCCGGTCTGGGAATCGAAACCGTGATCCTATGACCGCGAGTCTGCTGCCCTAACCACTGGGCCATTGCGCCTCCACTGCTAAGGTATATTACTACATTATTCAAAGAATGATTTTTTTCCTTTAGTATCCTCATCCAACATCCGGAATCTCCCCTAAAATTAGACATCAAGCATCTTGACAGAATAGTCGATCCAGAGATCTACGACGCAAGCCGGGATATCTTAAAATGGCGACATCACCTCCGTATGCCGACACAACTATCTTGCGCCCTAGATCTCAATTGAAGAAATCGAAGAACCCGATTTTAAAGGACTAAAAAGAGGCTAATGGATAAATGCAAATCGACATGAGTCGTTTATTTTTGATGTTAGTGTTATACTTTAGCAGAAGAGACCGGTTAGCTGCCTCATCTATGGTGGCACATATCCAGTGTCTCGATATCAGCTTGGATATCTCCTTCTGTTGTTACTGCAGTTGCTATTGTTGTAGTTGCTGCTATTGTCATTGTGTCTATGGTGTCGACTGCAATCCAGTTTCATGTTCTCATGGACTCAGTTACAAATACTGTTCAGTATACAGTTCGGTTTTCGCGAATGATTCCACAGTAAAATGACGGTGGACCAAATGTAGCTCTCAAAGCCACGATATGTAGTTATCAAGGTAATATTGGATTGCAGTGCTAACTTTCTTTTTTTAAAACAACTTTAACATCTTACCAGTCAGGTTTTTTAAAGTCCAATAACTGCTAAGATGAAGACTCAATAAAAGTCTTCAATAAGCAGAGATTGCAATCAATATACTTTATCGAGTAAGGCAGTGAGCTAGCAGAAACGTTAGCACGCCAGGCGAAATGCTTAGCGGTATTTCGTCTGTCTTTACGTTCTGAGTTCAAATTACGCCGAGGTCGACTTTGCCTTTCATCCTTTCGGGGTCGATAAATTAAGTACTGGGGTCGATCTAATCGACTAGCCCGCTCCCCCAAAATTTCGAGCCTTATGCCTAGAGTAGAAAAGAATATACTTTACCGAGTAAAATTGTGCAGAGGTATGTTATTATTTAAAAATATATGTCGAGATTTTTACTCTCTCATCATACAACTTGGTGAAACCCTACAATAAATTATCCTGGATAAAATACAATATGCTAACCAGTAATACTTCAATTTAGATGAATTTATTAATAAGGATTTCATTTATTTTAATAAATGATTATTTCCCACTTAGGCACAATCCCCCATATTGCCTTGGAAGGATAAATGACAACATCATTTTCATTATCTGAACATAATAATTATAAAATAACGTAACTAATACAGATTTCTAACATCGTCATATGGTCGTACATCTTTGCAGAGATTGCAGTTGAAAATAATGACCGGCTTATTTGACTGGTAGTTACTTTACCACTCTAAGAAGAATAAAAAGGCAAAGTCATCTCCGAAAGAATTCAAGAACATAAAGAAACAAAGCTAAATAATAGAAGACAAATTTATCCGGCGCATTATTGGTTCTGTTATTCATTACCTTATTTCTATTATAAGAGATTTAATCCCAAATTTGTATTTTAATCTGAGAATCCACAAATTTGCTTTTCTCTAATCTCCAAACAAATACATAAATATCAGATAAATTCTTACTGAATATTTTATTTATTTCATCAATATTTTCTTATTCCTCCAAATAAGTGAATAAATAGCGATTAAAAGAATAATTTCTTTTCTGACAAATTAATTCTTATAGTTCAAGTTTTTATTGTTTTGAAAAACTAACTTTTACAAATCATTTGAAAGAATATGAAACCTAATTATCATATTTTAGTCTAATTGTGTAATCTCTTTTGCATTTTATTTCGTTTTTATATTTTCAGTTTCTTTCAAATGCATTCTCACTTTGACTACATTTTTATATGCTATCAGTAACTTGAAGTATAATTTTCTATTTATTTTCAAGATCTCAGCTATTATTTCCCTTGCTGTTTGTTTTCATAAAACATTCAAATATAAAATACAACAAACTCACACACACACACTTACAAAGGGAGAGAGAGAGAACGAGAGAGAGAGAGAGAGAGAGAGAGAGAGAGAGAGAGAGAGAGAGAGAGAGAGAGAGAGAGAACGGAGAGAATATCATGAACTAAATGTAAGTTCTATTTAATAGGGAATGTTGCAAACATGAATAGAAACATAACAAAACGTATTTATCAACATTGACTGAAAAACAATGAAAACATTCTAAGATGTAAAAATGATTTGAAGAGCTGTTCGTTGTATTGATGAATGTATTACAAAAATAAATAAAATCGTTGCTGATGACAACATATTCATCAAAATTAAGAAAGTCAACCCTGCTCAACAAAAAATTAAACTGAATAACTCAATTATTGCCACAAACTCCCAAATAGATTTTATTCTTTTTCTAACACATACAAAAAGAATTAACCCTTGCATTCACTTACAACATTATTAAAACGCACAGACCTTATCTCCCGCCTATAATCTCTCAAATCAATGCAACCACTTATAGAATTGCCGTAAAAGAAAAGCAGATAACATTATAAAGAAGTACGTACCATACAGATGCAGTATACAATCATCAAATAAATTCCTAGAAATTCTACTAGCAACTGAGCACTGATTACATTTCCAAGGTGGATGTACGAAATTCTTTTCACCATCGTCCCAGTAAAGGAAATTATAAACTTAACCTTGGATAATGTGTGCACACCCGACATAATAAAACCACCTGTTGTATCAAGAAACACGCAAAAGTTGCTGTTGCTTGCACATCTGAAGTGCTTGCTCTTCTGTAGCTCACAAGTTATTCTTCCAGATACGGCTTGTATATTACCAATTATTCATTTTATGATAAACTAAAAAGTTTTAGGTATTGATTAATGAATGTTAACAGGCTGATTGTTATATTTATTGGCAATATTTTACATATATTTTTTACGTTCTTAGTTTAAATTCTGCCGAGGTTGACTTTGCCTTTCATCATTTTAGGGCCATAAAATAACTACCTGCTGAGCAAATTGGATCGATGCAATAGATTTACCCCTCCCCCCGAACTTGCTGGCGTTGTGTCAAAGTTTGAAGTCAATATTTTACATATGTTTCCAATTCAAAATTGTTACCCTTTACTTTCGTCAAACGATTGGATTTTTTCTCAACTGAAGTACATACTTTATTATGTTAATGGATGAATAAATATGCTGCGCCCGGTATAACATTTGGAAGACGGTTCTGAGTTCTTCATTTGGACTTAGAGACGCAACATCTGCATCATCGACGTTGAAAATAAAGTCGTTTCTAAATATAACTACACAGCTTTTATCAAATATATATTGATGAAATATTCATAGTAACAGATACAGAAAGATAAGACTGATAGATTTGCTGACCACAATATTCTTGGATATGAATGTAGTAAATAAGGAACAATCTCTACGGTACCTTACTTTACACTAAAAGAACATAAATAAACGCTGATATGTGCAGTGATAATCAGTGTCCCTAGAGATATAAAATATGTATTGACAATTCCCTTTCAAGCGAGTTTTTAATTGTTCATTCACTAAAGAAGCCGTAAACAAGAACATCTTTGAAAAAAAGCACATAAGCTAACTATGGTAACCCAAACAATTTAATGGACCAGGTCATAGAACAATACAAGAACAAATTCATCTACACTGATATGACATATACAGGGTTCACTAAAAATACATAAACCACACATATCGTATACTACAAGAGTCAGATGCATTCTTTTTATAAGATGGCTGAATGTCATAAAAAAAGAAAAGATCTCATAGAACAGATCACATGTATCACGCCTAAACAGAGACCATTGAGTATATCCCTATTACATCAAATTGAAGACTATTCTCATCAATACGATACTATAAACTAGCGAGCCACACATCGCACCTCGGACAAGGAACATGAAAATTAGAGATGTAATGGCTCAAGTTGTTACGTCGGAAACCGGATGCACAATTATGACATTTACTATCTATCTGACATTTACAAGGAAACATTGCGATTCATTATAACGCAGTACACGGAATGAAATTAATCTGTAACAGAATTTTCTAATAAACAAGCAAGTGACTCTCCATGACGTCTCAGTATGACAGAATGACCAACTCTTTTCTGTTTTTCGAGCTTGCCTCTGAGTCAACGTGCGAATGTCCAAGCTAGTTTTTAACCTAGTTTCAAATATCCTTACGAAGTTTATATAAACGAAGCTCGCTTCAACATATCGTCTTGACTTACTCCAGGCAGAGAACAGTAAAATTGACCGTAAAAAAGAATAAAATAATAATAATCTAAACAAATTTTATATCGGTCTCTCTATTTATCAAGACTCTTCAAGCACTATGCTGAGAAAGTAACAGCCCATTCATGCGCACCTTGTTCCAGAAAAGACAATGTAAATTTGAGAAATAAACCTAAGTTTAAGAAGGAAAATAGAGACTACTGTAACGATGGTCGAATCTAAAATGATTTCAATGATCAAAACTTGTCAGAATCCTGCTACAACCCCAGGTGCATATTCAGGCGGTTAATTTGGGCGGTGGTGGGTGAGTATTAAGCTGCCTGCCTCAGTACGTCGGTAGTATTCTTTACACTTGAGTAGACTGTAATGAAATGAAATGAAGTGCCTTCCTCAAGAATGGAACCAAAGATCTTAAAAAGTAAGCTAAGCACTTCAAACTACTTAGTAATGCGCATTCGCACTATGATGATGTAATGTTTTTAGCAATACAATATCATTATATAAAAATAAACTGTAATGAATAATTTAGTTAAATTAAACATGGTTAAACCAACAAAAGCATTTATAGGGCGTTTTATCACGAATTTCAGCTAAAAACAACGACTGATTTTATTCGGCTATAGCTAGGAATAATGTCACTTCTATTTCTAGATCCATTTACAAATTAAATATAACATAAATGCAATTACCAAAAACACATAAGAAATCAAAATTTTTATGTTTTCCCCCTTAACGTATTCATTTATGCTATAGACTTTTGAAATGGCTTCTCTCTGGAATTATTTGCAACATCTAACATTGTGGGTAAACTGATTTTACTCATTCCTACGGAAATGCACCGAGAATATGAAATGATATAATAATATATAAAGACACAGAGTAGAAAAGAAAAAAAAATGAGTAGAAAAGAATATATAAAGACAGAATTGCCCAAGATCTTAATGTCAGTACGCGAAAGAGAAATAACATTCTTAATTTTAAATAATATCTGATATTTATTGTAGGAGTAATTTAATGGATTTTATAGCCTGAGAAAAAGATTTTTATAGAAATGTTTGTGTCAAATGATGATATGCAAAAGTGTATAGATCATGAATTCGTATCCAGCTGCAGGCGAAGCATTTGACATTTAAGTAGGATATTAAGTTACGACTCCTTAGTTTATCGCATAAGGTAACTGAATTTATGCAAGTGATTGGAGTTTCACACATATATTTCACTGTAACCAAAGTAAAATAGCGGCAGTCTTGAAACCACCAAACCTATACCTATACGTATATATATGTGGTAAGTAGCTTACTTACCAACCACATGGTTCCAGGTTCAGTCCCACTGCGTGGCACCTTGGGCAAGTGTCTTCTACTATAGCCTCGGGCCGACCAAAGCCTTGTGAGTAGATTTGGTAGACGGAAACTGAAAGAAGCCCGTCGTGTATATGTATATATATATGTATATGCGTGTGTGTATATGTTTGTGTGTCTGTGTTTGTCTCCCAAACATCGCTTGACAACCAATGCTAGTGTGTTTACGTCCCCGTAAATTAGCGGTTCGGCAAAAGAGAACGATAGAATAAGTACTAGGCTTCCAAAGAATAAGTCCTGGGGTCGATTTGTTCGACTAATGGCCGCAGTCAAATGACTGAAACAAGTAAAAGAGTAAAAGAGTATATATATGTATGTATGTATGTATATTATCATGTTATTTAAGCCGTCAGAATGGATGTTAACTTTGTTAATGTGAATAATATTTAAACTCATATTTGTAAATGGATGAACCCGAATACCAAGTCATCCTAAATACCATATAGTACAGTATTTCATTCGTATACGAATATATAATATATAAGACTTTGTCTTAATATTTACTAACATTAATTCCTCCCTACAAGTTTACAGGATTTTACATAAGATAAAATCAACCGTTTTAAAATTTAATTTCATTAATATAAGTCCTATTTGCGAAGAAACACACACACACACACACACACACACACACACACACACACACACACACATACACATACACATATATATTTACAGAGAGAGAGAGAGAAAATTAAAAGATATTAAAACATGAAAGAAAAAAATAAAATGTTTTTCACATGATGACAATAATAATGCCTTCTTTTAAAAGATAACGGAATTTGTAATCCAAAACCACGTGAAGGTTACTAAACTATGGAAGAATTTTATATTTCTTTTCAATTCTTATCATTTCATGTTTCCATAGTCTAAAAAAATAGAACGAAAATGCGCTGAATACTTTCCATTTTGTACATCTACATACATCTAGCCCTCAAAAACTTTTTTTTATTATAAATACTATTACTCACGTTCTCTCAGTCTTTCTTTCTCTCTCCCTCTCTTTTTCTCTTTCTATCTAAAAGTACATTCCGCCATTGACGTTAAGACTCATAAAAGTTTCAACTGAACAGCAACCGTTTCAATGTCCAAGTCTGAAAATAATATGCGACGGATAGAGGTAGAGATCGTTATTTATCGGGCTATATGATCGAGAACATTCTATATAATTAACAAAATAATATTTTTCTTTGATAACTTCGAGATAAATAAAAAAGCGCCTGTAACATGTGGGTTTGAAGCAAGTTGGCGAGCTGGTAGAATCGTTAGCACGCCGGGCAAAATGCCTAGCGGTATTTCGTTCATCTTTACACTCGGAGTTCAAATGCCCCTATTTTCGTTCTAAAGGTAAATCTATGTCTATCAAAGATCGTTACACTATAAATGAGGTAACTAATAGTAAAACCATTTGGTTAATTATTCTTTACGAGAGGCAAATTAAATCTAATCTTCCTTTGCAATTTCGTGAAGCTATTATTAGGAATTTTCCAAAGAATTCTAGGTATTACTCTATTATCAACTTACACACGGTTACGATTGGTTTTTCAAACACAAAAAAAACTCTTATAAAATTATCTCTTCATATAATATTAATCGATTAAATATTGATACATTTACTAATACTAACATTAATTTAGCTAATACCATCCATCACCCTAGATATATTAATAACAAAGTTATTGTATCTGAAGTAAATTATAACAGAATCAAGTTTATGTCAAGTAACTCTAAAATTAAAAATTCTATATACCAGTGTAAAATTACATCTGGTAATGAAGTAGTTTTTTATATAGGCAAACCATCTTCTCAGTTATCTAAAAGAATTTCTAATAATTACTCTACATTTAGGGATAGGAATAAACGTAACAATACAGGGCTTAGTAAATTTATTTGGTATCTAAAGACCACAATAAACAATTTAATTTAGATTGGTTGATTCTCTCAATTTCGATACCTTATGATAAAGGCAAGGAAGTCTGTCTTCTCTGCAATTCTGAACTATTTTTTATTCTTATTTTCTAAAAATCCCCCTGTAAACACAATTATGGAGCGTGCATACCGATGTAGACATTGGCAGAAATACACCTTTAGTTCATATATGTGATATCTAGCATTATATATAATTTAAACATTATTTTCTTCTTATATTTCACATTCACTAGCCATATCTTTTTCCAAGTCTATATTGTTTTATTTAATATACATATAGTTATACACTTCTCATTTATTTGGTTTTTAATTTCCTTTACCCCTCCTCTTTCTATAGGCTACCTTTGACGTTATATCCTCTAACGGTTTTTTGAAACAAACTTAATAGCGTTCAGTTAATCATTATACATATCCATCATTTTCTGTTAAAATGTCTCATTGATGAGTTTCATTTCTTCATTTCCCCGAAGAGAAGATTACCATTTTATTCCTTTGGAATAATACCAGTTATATCTTCGAAACATGTTTCGGAAGTAAAAGAATTTGAATAACACATGCGTTTAACTCCATTTATTTATTTATCTATATTATACAAAATATTTCACGTAAACTCGAAGCTTCTACCTTTAAAAACAAGGAGTTACAACCTTATTTACTTGTGTGATTTTTTACTACCCTGGTAACTATTTATCTATTTTTTCCGTGTTAATTGTTAACAAGGGAAAAATACACACACACACACACACACACACACACACACACACACACACACACACACACACACACACACACATATATATATATATATATATATATTATAGATAGATACGTATCTATATATCTATATCTACATACATGCATATAAATATGTATATGTAATTAGATATATAATTACATCCACTGCATCAATAGCACCAAGCTTCCATGCTAAATCCTCTACAGCTTACTCAGCACCAGGAAAAGATCATGCGTTTGCTTCATGCGACGCTACAAACTGAGACAGACGAACACTGACATTGACCCTGGATCCTGAACAATGTGGCATTACATTTTCAAGATCGTTGGAGAACTTTATAAGAGTATAAACATTTACAACTAAAGATCTGTCAACTCCAACCAGGGTATCCCCTGCCCATCAAAAGTGACCTTTGTGGGCAATTGTCGTTTGCAAAAATCTGCCTGTCATTAGAGGAACCTTAAACGAAGAAAAATATATTCGGAAACGTGTATGAATCGATGACGACCAGCGAAGCTGATATTGGGAAGCTAATATCTCTGATGACCACTCCACCAAATTTTTTAAACAATCTTATCTAGAATATATGAAAGAGAGTACTCAATAATGGTTGCCGCAGTGATTACTATATAATATCTACAACCTAATTTAAATTCTCGATTAAATCCAATTCATTTGCCTTCTGTCGCTTTGAATGTCATTCATAAAAAGCATAAACGTCAGAGTTTCAGTTATTTTTTAAGTACTTTTCTGAAACTCATATATTTCCTATCCTCAAATCCATTCTTAATCAATAGATTTAGAAAGCGTTAGTCTCTTCCACTAGACTGAATGTTTCTTTGTCACATCATAAAAAGTGATAAAAGTCTTCCATAATACCTCCCCCAATGATTCAATAGTTTACGAGATATTAACACGCACAATTGGCTTTCCTCTGTTAAACTACAGTGGCATAACTACAAAATTTACATTTCAAAACAATTCTATTGAATTTCATTGACTATAGCAGGCAAATATCGATACACATAGTCGCCTAAGAAAATGTTGATTATTTTTTTTTTACTAATCCATTTACATTACAGTTATAAATATTGATTTCAAAACTTCGGCAAAAAATCATACAGCTAAAGGAAAGAGGAACATTCAAGTGAATCGTTTCTCGTCCATTTGCGGTACATTTTACTTGACAGTGGAGTGGTGTAAAGCAATGTTAACACCAACAGGATCTGAACTCATGACATAATGAAGTATAAATAAACACTGACGAGCATTTGCTATCGTTCTCTATCGTTTATTACATTCAAGTTATAAATTTTAATATTCACTCCTTATAATCTCGCCGAGGTACACTTTGCCTTTCATCCTTTCGAGGTCGATAAATGAAGTACCAGTTGAGAATTGGGGTCGATGTAATCAACTTATTCCTTCGCCCGAAACCGCTGGACTCGTACCAAAATTTGAAATCAATATTCACTCCTTATAGGTTAATGTTTATGAGTGACTGACGATAATCAATAAAGAATGAAACAGTGTCACACTGATACATCGCTACTGTTTGTATTTCTGAGCAACAATTATCATGAAAGTAGTTCGTTATGTCACAGACGTTTCACTGTGCAACTTCAGATATATATATATATATATATATATATATATATATATATATATATATATATATATATTGAGAGAGAGAGAGAGAGAGAGAGAGAGAGAGAGAGAGAGAGAGAGAGAGATGGCAGAGGATTGACATAACGTGCCGCCTACATTTTTCTGGCCATTATTGACGACCTGAGTAAATTTATTGAATCGACTGCACCTGTGATTCGAAACTCGATCACGATCCATAACAGTTGACAGTATGCCTCCTCCTCTATGAATTTCACTGCACGACAAGTACAGTGATGAACAGAAAATCACTGTGAACTGCATCGAATTATTCGCTTATTATAATTGAATGATTTACTATCATTCAAAGTAATTGGTTAACTTAGACGTTCACCATCAATTCTTGTCTAATTATATTCTTCTTATCACATCAATCGGTTACTCAACGTTTTATACATATATATTTTTCAATTTCTTACTCATTAACACATATTGTTACTCTGGTTTTTTTTTCTATTCTTAAAAATTCACTTAAAGTGAATTCATTTTAATTGTTTTAATAAGTAAAGTACATCAGAAGATCATTACCAGGATTTCAGAAACTTTTCTATTTCATTAAGCCATTATAGTTAAATTACGTAGCTCAGTTTGTGTCATGGTGATATTGCTAAAATGTTGCAATCCAATTAGCTCTGATTTAAAGTAGAGCTAAAATTAAAGAAAAAAAATTGCAAGCTGCTTATTCTGTAAAAGATACACAAATTAAAGAACCAAATGCAATTTTTTCTCTTCTTTCCCATAAAGGGTGCATAGAACTTTCTTGATACTTTCTTTTCGTTGTTTCTCTAGTTCCTATTCATAAATACCTTTAAAAGAAAAACACAGGTTATCGAACAAATGCGGAAACATACTAACGCAAATAATAAAAAGTAAATATCAAGCACACGTATGTTGCCCAAGCATGCATTAATATTGATCTCTAACTTTATCACTATGTCACAACATTCTAAGCGAGGATTGCAGTTAAATGATATTTAATGGTATTTATTTTATAAACCCGGAAACATGAGGAACCATTTGATCCCTGATAATATTAAATATTTTGAAATCTTTCTTTGTTCAGTGCTTTTATGTATTGTACCATCTGCCGCCACCTTTAGATATACTAATATTATTTTAACGAGGCCATACATTTGGAGGAGGCTTATAATTCATCAAATCAGCCTAGAACTGTAACAAAGGCACCGAACTCAAGAGTGTATACACGCTTAGTGAGAGGAACCATATATGAGCACAGTTGAAAATAAATGTAATTATAATAACTCTTCTATAACATAAACTTAAGTACGTTATTCTATGAACACCAAAAGGAGGCGATTTTAAGCTAAATCCGGCGAGCTCATCTTTTTCTTTCATATTCTTCCGGGGTCAATAAAATAACGGGGCAATCAAAATTCTGAGGCATTCTGCCTATTATTGTATATGTGGTGATAAATTTGCATCGTTGTGTAAAACATAAGTTTCCTGCGAGACCAAGCCATAATAAGGTTTCGATTCTCAGTTTTAACTAGTTGGAAAGAATTCTAGCTCAGAATGCAGGACTAAATTAAAAAGTACAACTTGCTATGGTGTTTTTCCAGCCCATTACCTATAATCATAATAATTAATGCTAACTTCTTAAATAAACAAACTACAATTGTAAAGTGATGGAATAAATCAATTATGATGTTTATCTTCATCCTTCTGGTTTCGAATTCCACGGAAATCTAATTTAGGAGAGTCGTTAGAGCCTTGGGAATAATTACCTGTATGAGATTTGTTCCGATTTCCTACACTCTGATTTCAAATCCAAGCGAGGTCGAGATAGCCTTTCACTTTTTTAGGGTCGAAAACAATGAATTAATGCAGAATATTGGAGCGGAGGGATTGTTTCGAGTGTCGTATAGAATATCTGTTTCGTAATTTTATATTCTCAAGTCAAAATCCTATCATTTAGTTAATTAACATCTTCCGGGTGGACTACGACTGATAAAAACCACTGTAAGAAAGGCATCGAACTCAAGAGTGTATACATGCTTTTTGAGAGGAACCATATTGGAGCACAGTTGAAAATAAATGTAATTATAAAGATAACTCTTCTTTAGCATAAACTTAAGTTTCTTTTACAAATGTCATTCATTTATATATATACATTGATAAAAGCGCAGTGGTGGTTGTTAAATCTATTGCCATCTGTTCTAAGGAATGGCGTAGAGTGGATTTTGACTGCCCCGTACAGTAGCCAAAATGGCCTACTTCTTCTTTGCATTTAACATACTACAGCAACCACATATATATAAAGTGGCCACCCTTTCCTTCCTCATATACCGTTTACTCCCACGCTATATCACTGGTGCTAAGTGCATACAAGTATTCACTTCTTACTGCCTTCGTTCCAACGTGAGATCAGACCAAATCAAATTCTGTCCTTCTTCCGAGGATCCGCAAGTAAGTACGGTTATCATAATGCTGCGAACTTGCAGACTCGTTATCACGCCGGGCAAAATGCTTAGTGGCATTTTGTCCGCCTTTACCTTTTGAAGTCAAATTCCGCCGAGGTCCACGTTGCCCTTCATCCTTTCAGGGTCCATAAAATAAATACCAGTTGAGGACAGGGGTTGATGTGATCGATTTACCCTCTCTCCACACAATGGTGGCTTTGAGCCAAAATTTGAAACAATTATTAAAAGTTCATTATTATCCATCGACTGTACTCTCTTGCTAAAGAAACTAAATATTGTTATCTGAAATGATCATTGTAATTTATTATGCATTAAGTAAGTCCCATGAGAGATATGGATAATATTGTTAAATGCAAATTGTATTTAAATATTAATTAATTCATTAAGACGCATCTTAATACACAAAAATGAATATATATATATGTGTGTTTGTGTGTGTGTGTGTGTGTGTGTGTGTGTGTGTGTGTGTGTGTGTGTGTGACAGTATGTTCCCAGCTGCAGACATCTAGGTAGTTGTATTTGGATAGAGGCATATCTTTTCCGGGAGATTGTTATCGACCAAATGACTTCTGGGGAAAAGAAATAAGAATATTGTATACCCTTTTGCACTGCAATAGAAACTGTTAAAAGTTCTGATTAGAAAACTAATCAGAGTAATTTTGTAAATTATACATTGTTTTCAAGCAAAACAAAAAGTTCCAGAACATGAAATGTAGAATGCAAGAGTAAAATCTTACTTGAAATTCTGTATTTGTTTAATCAATTATGGAGGCCGAATTAAATTATTTATGTCCACAAACCAAAAAGATTACACCTGATGTTGGTCGCTGCTCAAACTACCTGAAACATAGTGCTGATGTAAATATTAAAATTTATTAAGGCGGCGAGCTGGCAGAATTGTTAGTACGCCGGGAAAAATGCTTAACAGCATTTCGTCCGAGTCCATATTCCACTGTGGTCGACTTCGCCTTTCATCATTTTCGGGGTCCATAAAATAAGTACCAGTTGCGTACTGAGGTCATTGTAATCGACTATCCCACTCCACCAAAATTTCAGGCCTATGATAGAGAGGATGATTTTTTTTAAGGCTGCAAGCAGGCACAATCGTGAGCACACCGGACAAAATGCTTAGCAGCATTTCGTCCGCCTTTACGTTCTGAGTCCAAATTCCTTAGAGGTCGACTTTCATTTTCGTCCTTTTCGGGGTCGATAAAATAATTACCTATTAAGCACTGAGGTCGATGTTATCGATTTAGCTCCTCCACTCCGAACTTAGAGGCCTTGTGCCAAAATTTGAAACCAATATTAAAATTTATTTCTTCAGTACAAAAAATTTTAATCAAATGGTTTTAAATTTTCTACCCATTTTATGGGATTTGTGCAAACTGAAAATTACGATATTCCCCATATTGACCTCTTAATGCAGCAAGAGCAGTTAAGAAGTACCCTTACAGCAATCCACCAACGCAATACAGATTCTACTTTTACGAAGGTAGCTCGAAGTTTGCATAGTGGCATATCTTTTCAACGAGAAGGTCTTAGACTGTGTTATTCTTGTTCAGAAAAATTGGATGATTTTGATTTTTTCTTTATGTGTTTTCAGCTTCTGACAGGAAAAAATAATATTTTATTTCCTTAAGCACTGCAAGTGTCATTGATAAAAATAACTGATTAGAAAATTTAATCACTGAGTGTAATTATGTCAATTAGTACTGTATTTTGATAAAATAAAATAAAATGAAATAAAATATTTACCCCCGGAATGTGAAAATAAAGAATCAAGTGTAAAATTTTATCATCGATTCTATTTTTGAATTTTAATGTCTTTTGTATGAAGTTTGATTTGAAACATATTCTGAAATGCTTGGAGGCGACAATTCTGGGCCACCTGAAGATTATCTTATACCTTTTACTTGTTTCAGTCATTAGACTACGGTCATGCTGGGGCACTGCCTTGAAGAAGTTTTAGTCGCATGAATCGACCCCTGTACTTATATTCTTTTAAGTCTGATACTTATTCTTTCCGTCGCTCTTTTGCCGAACCACTAATTTACGATGACTTAGATACACCGACACAGGTTGTCAAGCGGTGATGGTAAACAAACACAAACACAGAGGCACATTCACACTCAAATGCACACAGACAGTTATATACATATATACACAACGGGATTCTTTCAGTTATATACATATATACACCACACAGTTATATACGTATATACACGGCGGACCTCTTTCAGTCTCCGTGTACCAAATACACTCACAAAACTTTGGTCGATCCCAGACTATAGCAGAAGACACTTGCCCAAGGTGCCATGCACTGGGACTGAACCCGGAACAATGTGATTGGGAAACAAATTGCTTGCAACACAACCACGTTTATATACCGCTAAACACCATTGACAGCGAGAGCATAGTATAAATAATATTTCATTAACTTACAGTTTTTCCGAAAGGCGAAATAACAATAATGAAATTACGTTCCAGTATTCATCCTCTGAAAAGAAAGTTTCCATCGTTTCGGCCAGTCTTTCAATCAGTTGCAAGTCCTAGTCCTCTTTTGTATCAGCTAAGATAACTAACAGTGCAGAACCTTTGAACTCATCGTGTATATGCATCTTCCTCTATAAGAATATATTTTCTCACTACGTGCGTTTCATGACCGTGGTATATTGTTCGACACGAAAACTTTGAATTACTCATAGAAATTGGATTCTAAATAAAACTGAAGTCCTTTGAAATAGGTAATTTCATTATAATAATCGAGCAAATGCTTAATAACAACTGTTATAAGAAAGATAGGTAACCGCAAGAACTATTATTATATAAATATGTCGTTTATAAAATATCTTGTAAATACTTTCCAAAAGCAGTTCTTTGTCGATATTACGATAGCTTTGATGTTAGATAGCATTGTAACAAAATTTAGAATTTTTTACCACATTTCAGTAACAATATACGCTGCGCATTATTGATGCAATGCCAAAATCTTGTTTGATGATTCAGTTTATATGCAATTTTGGCAATATTGAAAATACATTCTTCATTCTACCATATTAGTTTAAAATGAGCTAACCATAAGTAATCGATGGCGTCAGGTGTCTTATAAAAGTAGTGAACATAATTAAAAGGAGGTAAAAATTGGAATGCAAAATAGTTTTCAATTACTTGGTAAGATTATCTTTATTAGAATGGTGTAATACTACTTGGTGTTTATGATCTATTTTTGAAGCAAGGAAAAATTGCAGAAATCGACGAAGTAAATTTCTGTTGTAAAGTTTTGAAAGAACATTATTTCCCAATAGTGTGTATTTGTATCCAGATGAATGAAAGTGAACCACCCCTTCATAATATAAGGATTTTCTCAAAATTACGCTGATTTTTATCATGAAATGTAGAGCAACGAGTTAACATCTGCGAGTGCGGTATATCAGTCGGGTTAAATTATTATTAAATATTAATTATACAGTTGACGGTTTCCTGATCATAATTTTCCAAAATTAACAGAGTAGCGGGCAACCAGTAGACAAATCAACCGCTCGTTTGCAGCCACCTGTAGTGGTGTCTGTAGCTGTCACCTTCTCTATCTCAGAGCAAGTTCTGCAGAATAGAAACAGTTTATTACTGTAAGCTGCGGCAATACAATGAAAATGACGAGCATTGGACCTCGAGTTTACTTCTTTCTGTGGATGAATAAATTCTATAAGATAAGTTGGTCTGTAACAATATTGTAAAATAACTTCATTTGAATTGTAATAGGCAATTAGAATGACTGGTTTTTAATTCAGGCATTTGTCTAGGATTAAATCATCCATTTGAAAGAAGTTTTACTACTAGTTCTAGCAGTTTATGTATCACGCAGAGGCTCCATTGTTCTTTGTTTGAGTCTGTTCTAGTGTATTACTATTGCTTATTCCCAAATCAGTCATATCGAAGGCATTAACAAAATATTCCAGATGCAAGGATGCTATCTCTTATCATTATTTAACAGCAGATTTCTCAAAGCTTGCCAGTTGCTTCTCAAAGGGTTGAAAGTCTATTTCGCAGTAAAAATTTACATTTTAAATATTTGATTTGAATAAAATAAACTTTGATGACTCTGTAGTTATCTAATGCATCCATTAAATGGAAATAAACTACATCAGTTTAAGAGAGTGATGAAATATGATTTGAGACATTGAGTATTTCCCAGGAGCATTTGTACAGTCAGTGAAAGATCAACCACATTTAGATCAACGACCATGTCTGCTCAGTACCGTCTCGTATATCCGAAAGAAATCAATATTTTGTAAACATTGTTCTTATATTTCAGCTATATACTGTCCCTTGAACTACAAGTATTACCAGTGAGAATGACATGAACATTGCAACTTCAAATTCCTCTGTTTGTATAGTCAATAGAAACAGATACTTTCATTTATATAGAAATGAATATATATATCAATGTTTTGTCATTAGCGCTTTATTATCTCCATAGGTTAAGACAACTCAATAGCTAACTCTACTATATTACAACAGCGGATTTATAATTCATCATTACAAGCAGAGCAGATGCTTAAAATTATAGGCCTATCTCTCTCTGACCTCACGCATCAGCAAATTCATGGAACAAATAGCTTGAAGGAAACTAATTGCTTTCCTTGAAGAAAATGATTTACTGAGTGATACCCAGCATGGTTTTCCACCAGGTAGAAGCTTCCTGACAGAACTTTTTCAACACTACGACTGGGTGTAAAAACAGCTGCTCAACAACTCAAATGTGGACATGATATACCTCGACTATGCAAAGGCCTTTCATGAAGTTCACCATGGTATGGTATGTCACTAGCTACCTGATCTTTGAATAGTTAGAAAACCTAGCGAGTGGCAACACGACTTTTTATAAGATAGAAGTCAGGTAGTGGTGGCCAACGGAGCCACCTCTAAGGAAGCACAAATAGCGAGTGGTGTTCCTCAGGTCACCATCTTGAGGCCAATGTTATTCATAGTAGCCCTCTCTGACA
>NC_142928.1:74165263-74172763 GCF_046866305.1 Octopus bimaculoides | reverse complement strand
CTCCCTTCATTAATACTCCATATACAAACTTGTTTCATTTAGCCTAACAGAACGCTTAGAGCAGCGAAGTGTTCGCTTTCAGCAGTTTATATTTCGCCATCTGTGTGTATAAATTTCCGTCTCTCAGGCCTGTTCAGTACAAGGTTATGTAGAATGTCAACAATCTATTGAATTAAAGCAAAAACAAAAAGAAAAAAAAAATTAGGAAAATTTGTACCGTCCACCTAATATTAAGAATATCGTAGTGAAAGAATTCTTAATGTATTAAGCAGTTAGGGGCATCAACAGCGGTCGAGGCAGATGAACAACAGCTATAATTGTAAGAATTACTTTTTCTCTTTCATCCTCAAAGCTGATTGGCGTAAATCACTTTCACTTCTCTCTTCATTGTAAGGGCTTGTTGCAAACTGGATTTATAGCAGTTATTTATCGGTACTTGTCAATCAGCCTCCTCTGATGATAGAATTGCAGACGTACTCACATAAGCCTAAGTTCAGAATGAAATTCGTGTGATATTTATATCGAATAGAATACACTTTAACCAAGAGAGCAGAAAAAAAATCAGAGAGGACAACGGGTGGTGTTCCTCTCTTAATTTCACACACACACACACACACACACACACACACACACACACACACACACCACACACATGCTTTCCCTGCAATAAACACAGTACACTAGCCACGCACAGACGATAAATTTTCCTGGAAATCTCAATTTTTCTCAATTTATTTTGCACCGATTGTACTGACGGGAACTCAGAGGTCGAAAAGTACAGATGGTGGAAAATAAATTATTGAAATTGCGCATTTTGTTCTACAATAAAGCATAATTACTAAGATGTCAAAATGTTTGTGCATAAGTGAAATGTATAGAGAGAGAAATATCAATAAGTTGGTTCGTCAGAGTTCTTTCCTCACAGTCTGTGATCTTGTCGATGAAGGGCCTTCAAGTGCTAAACTTCCATCGCAAACTGATTTTCTCATAGCTCGATGAACAGACGTCGATTTTTGAGAATTAAGTGTCCAAGTGACTGGCACCATGCACTTGTCCTCCCTCCTCTACATTCTTTAAGTCATTCGTTAAGTCAGTCTTCGACCGCACGTTGCTTAACTGTGTTTCCGCTTGGAAGTAATTAGCTGTCTGTAGAATATATTTGCATGTTTCAAAGAATACCGTTTGCAAACGGTATTCTCTAATACATGTAAAAAATTCTCCGTCCTTGCATGCAGGTATGGTGATAGAGCATCTGAACAAAAAAAAAAAAAAGAGAAAGATAGAGAGAAGGGAGAGAGAATGAGTGAGAGTCATGAAACGAGAAAATGAGACTTGTATAACATTGAGATGCAATTAAGGACGGCGGAATCGCAGATCCAGTTGAGCAATGAGTTAAATACCTTGGAGTTTTTTTGCTGAGCCCCTCTACGTTATGATTTCAACACACCTCAATATCTACCGTAGTCGACGAAATAAAGCGCCTGCGAAGAATATGGGTACTTACGACGTCGAGGGTTCCAGTTGATCCGATCAACGGAACAGCCTGCTCGTGAAATTAACGTGCAAGTGGCTGAGCACTCCACAGACACGTGTACCCTTAACGTAGTTCTCGGGGATATTCAGCGTGACACAGTGTGACAAGGCTGACCCTTTGAATTACAGGCACAACAGAAACAGGAAGAAAGAGTGAGAGAAAGTTGCGGTGAAAGAGTACAGCAGGGTTCGCCACCATCCCCTGCCGGAGCCTCGTGGAGCTTTAGGTGTTTTCCCTCAATAAACACTCACAACGCCCGGTCTGGCAATCGAAACCGCGATCCTATGACTGCGAGTCCGCTGCCCTAATCACTAGGCCATTGCGCCTCCACTCCAGGAAGAAGAAACAAGTAGTGAAGCCGATATAATAGAATATATTCTTTCCCCGAATTTTATTCCTTTGTACTCGTTTTAGAAAACATAGTCAGAAGCTGCCATGCGCAGTTTTATGTTCTACTATATTTTCTGTTATAATATTTTTAATAATTCCATTTCATTAAAGTAATATTTTGCATCTACACAATATAGCACCCTCAGCACAACAAACTAAACAAATTATTGTAGATACAAATCAACATTTTTAAGTCATTATATTGTACTAAATCAGATTCAAACACAGGTTCTTTCATTTCCCTTACATTGCGAATGCTTTTTTGAAATTCGTAAGTGTCACATCTTCATAATTCTCTACCGACATCACTACCTAAAAATGTCATGTTTCGCAAGAAATAATTATTTAGAATGATTGGATAGTAATTATTGTACTGTGATTAGCGAGCTACGCATGATTGATGAACCACGGTGACTGTTTCGGAGATTGTTCTAAGTTTACTTCGTGCAATAATTTACAATTTCACTTTGAAATTTATTTCTTCGAAGTCCATCAATTGCAACACACACAAACACACACACACACTTGCGCGCACGTACGCACACACGCACACACTCACATACATACATGCACACACACACACACACACACACACACACACACACACACACACACACACACATATATTGAGAAAAAAAGTCGTCAGAATTTTGGAAAAAAAGTCGTCAGAATTTTGGAAAAAAAATCCTTTTATTTTTTCATTATTATTAGCGCTTTCGTTCCCCTCTAGAATTTGCCAAATACAATTTTGTGAATATACAAACAGATAGTTCATTTATGTAAAACAGACGTTTTGTGGGGTTTCCTTTAGAAGAGAACATTGTTTTTGATTTTTGGGTGAGGTTCCAAGACAATAGAGATGCATAGATAGAAATATAGGTGGGTAGATAGATAGATAGATAGATAGATAGATAGATAGATAGATAGATAGATAGATAGATAGATATATAGTTAGTCACACAGATAGACAGATGGGTAGAGGGTAAGAGAGAGAGAAGGAGTATCCACCTTCCTATTCACCCTTCATTCATTTATTTAATTGCTTTTTCCTTTTACCGTTGGAATGAGTTTAAGGACGGTGACCACTTAAAAAAAGGTGTGGCTTGGTCATCCCTGAAAGTCTTTTTGCTTTCCTTCTATCCCTCTTCTTTTTTTCTTCTCTTTTTTTTCTTCTTTCCTTTTTTCCTTCCTTTTTCCTCCTTTTTTTTTTCTTTTTTCACCTCTTTGAGTTATATTTAGAATATATCCCTTCCAAACATTCATATTCGGAGGGAATTTTTTTGATAAAGTGTAGTTTGTCTCTGCTTTTCTTTCAAACATTCAATTTTGGAGAGAATTTTTTGATGAAATGTAGTTCCATTGCTTTTCGGTATTGCGGATCGTCCAGTGCACATTTGTAAAAGGGAAAAATCTGGAATTTTCTGTCACCGCATACTTCCAGATGCTTACTTAAAGGAATCTTGCATAATTCGTCTAGTCGGATATGTTTTCTGTGGATTCTTGCACGTTGGCAGAGGGAATTATTTGTTTCGCCAATGTAATTTTCTTTGCAGTTTGGGAAGGTAATGCAGTATATGAGGTTTTGCGTTTTGCAGTTCATATCTGAATTTATCTTGAAAAGGGATCCGCTCTTGAATTTTATGTGGGAACCACTTTCTATGTATTTGTAGTTGTTGGTATTGTTACACGTTCCACATCTCCTATCTCCACATTCTTTTACTAAGAATTCTGATTCATTCTCTGATTTGAATTCTGCTCTTGGGAGGTGCTTTTAAAAATTTTTTGGTTGGCGTCTACTATTCAGTAAGGTGTGTTTTTCAATCAGAGTTTTCATTTTGAGGCTTTGTAGGAGTATAGGTAAGTTCAATTTTATGGCTTGAAAGATGTTGGTTATTTCAGGACTATGTGTGTTAACGAAAGGAATCGTGTTTTCATTAACTTTTTCATTAGGTGTCCGTAGTTGGGTGATATTCAGTTTCATCGCCTTTTTAATTCCTTCATTAATTAATCCTATGGGGTATTTCTGCATTGTGAGGAAGCCTTTGAGTTCGTTGAGTCGGATTTCACGTATTTTGGGGTCAGTCACTATAGCACAAATGCGTCTTGCGATGCTGTATGGAATGTTTCTTTTGATGTGTAATAGATGGCAAGAATAGAAGTGTAAATATTGGTGTGTGTCAGTTTGTTTGCTTTTTTTTTTGGTAAAATATGTCTGTTGTGACTGTGGATTTCTGTATTTCTATGTGGATATCCAGGAATGGTAGTTCATTGCAACTGGATTCTGTCGTGAATTTGATGGATAGGTGGATGGGGCTTTTGTGGATTTTGGGTAATCCGTAGAAATTGCTCTCTTTGATAACAGAGTTGCATATATACTCTTTTTCATTGTCAGTGAAAGAATCTTGGAATTCATTGATTAGCCTTCTGATTTCATTCATTATCGTTTTTTCATTCATTCATTATCGTTTTTTCTGAGTGTCTTGGTTCTTCCTTGGTTTGTTAACATTTCCAATATTTTATCTTTATAATAGTCTTTGTCCACGATAACTATTGCCCCTCCCTTGTCGGCTTCTTTTAGGATGATTGTGTTGTCATTCTTCAGTATCTGTAAGGCTTCCTTATATATATATATATATATATATATATATATATATATATATATATATATATATATATATATATATATAACGTGAAAATGTGGACAGGTTATGTTTGTATAGCGTCGCAATATTTTATAGCCCCAAACTGTACCTTTCACATGTCCAGTTGATCTTTCAATGTTTACTATTTTTGTTTCGTTGCGTATGACCTGTTTTATAGCTTGTAATAATACAACTATGCCGTAGTTTATTGAAAGGGACCAATCAGGAATGGCATGATTCATGACGAATATTTGGTATTGTTTACAGGCCCTGACTTTGTCGATATAATTAACTCCATTGTTTAAAGGAATAGGCTTTGAACAGAGATCTACCCTTCTAGGAATACACTAGTATCAAATCCTACAGCTATAATTGTTTACCACGTTAGATGATCATTCCTCACTACTTCTAAAGTAGTCAAGTCGGTGCAGAAAAGGCAAGACAAGTGAAAACGCACTTAAATTTCTTTTGTTTCTCTTTTCCCCTGAATCTCCTTCTCTCTGTCTCTCCCTGCCTCTGTCTACCTAATTCTCTCCCTCCTCTCTCCTCCCCCTCTCTCTCTCTTGCTCTCTTCCCTTCCAGCGTGACTAGCAGTATAGCGTCCTGGAGATCTAGTGACCTAGATCTACCAGGATGCCTTTGTCACCAGTGGGCTTCTTCCGTGAGAAATTTGGTTAATCTGATATTGTTGCTACTGATCTCAGCAAAAGTTTCACTGTGTTAGAAGTGCGAACCTCTTGCCAAAATTGCCAGACTATCGGTTTGATATTCTTCTCATCTCTTCAGTTGATAGCTTCCAATCAGATCGCACTATCGAGGCCTGAGCTGACAAAGCTCTCACTACCTTATACTGTATCCTCTTGCCTGTACATACCTTTTCCAAACAACAATGAACTTGCCTTGTTTTCACGTCCAACAACGCCTTCTCTTATGCAGATAATGTCATCTTTCATTTTCCTTTGACCTTTGCTAAATAGTCATTTCTACAGGCAGTCAATATACCTGATATCAAATCTTCACTGATTCTTTGAATAAAGAACTCCTGCATACATTTTATCAAGTCTCCCTTCTTAAAAGATAAATAAAATGAAATCATAGTGTATTTCATACCATTCCAGCATGAACATATCACCGCATCTCACACCTTTTCTCCGAAACATGAGTAGCATGCATCTAAAGAGCCTTCTCGATCACTCCGTTGTCGTACTAACGACTACGTCAATTTTTTTCCCACCCGAGAAAAACTCGATCCTCTAGAATTTTTTCCCAGCTCATGTCTTTCTTAGTAATCAACTTGTATTAATTTAAGCGGAACTTTAGCAGTATCAGTCTCACAGGCCTCGAAAATTATAGGAACTGCCTCTTCTTCCAAACCTAACAAGTAACAAATAAAACAAAAAATGCCGTCAGTAAATCTGTGCTTCAGTAATTAATAAAATTATTTTTACCTTTATAACATCAAACTATGAAACCAAACTGTCATTTGTTTCTTTTTTTTACAATTATGAGATGAACACGCCACTAAAGAGACGATGATTCTGTGGTGATTTTCATGCATTTGTCCACAACAGAGATGTGTGTGTATGCGTGCGTGTATATTCTTTTACTCTTTTACTTGTTTCAGTCATTTGACTGCGGCCATGCTGGAGCACCGCCTTTAATCGGGAAAATCGACCCCAGGACTTATTCTTTGTAAGCCTAGTACTTATTCTATCGGTCTCTTTGCCGAAACGCTAAGTTACAGGGACGTAAACACACCAGCATCGGTTGTCAAGCGATGTTGGGGGACAAACACAGACACACAAACATATATATACGTATACATACATACGACGGGCTTCTTTCAGTTTCCGTCTACCAAATCCACTGACAAGTCTTTGGTCGGCCCGAGGCTATAGTAGAAGACACTTGCCCAAGGTGCCACGCAGTGGGACTGAACCCGGAACCATGTGGTTGGTAGGCAAGCTACTTACCACACAGCCACTCCGGCGCCTATGTATGTATGTATGTATGTATGTATGTATGTATGTATGTATGTATGTATGCGTATATGTAAACGTGTAGTACGTGTGTATTTCTGTATGTAAATATAAGTTATTTGTAAAGAACTGAAAACATTCGTATTAGCTTATATTTGCGCATTGTCCCATTTAATTCTATCATAAAGCTTTCATTTTGTTGTGTATGTTTTTGTACGTTCGTATGTCAATGCATTTGTTAATTGAGTAATAACCGAAGTAGTAAAATATATGAGATACTGAAATAGTAGGCCGTGTTGCATGGGTTCATATTTAGGGTTTAACAGAACATAATAGAGTGATACTGATTGGATATGAGCAGCTAATCCTTCAGCTAGAAAGCTGATATACTAACGATTTTAACTTCTACCTCTCCGAACAATTACCGAGGAATGAGGTGAAATCTCTTTCAAACACCCTCTCTCACTTTGTGAGCACGCACACGTTACTCTGTGTGTGTGTGTGTGTGTGTGTGTGTGTGTGTGTGTGTGTGTGTGTGTGTGTGTGCGTGCGCGCGCGTTTTTCTTTCTACTGTGTGTGTACTTTCTGTTCCTTAAAAAACAAATATTATGTCGGCTGAATTCCAGAAACGATACCAAGTTTTATCGCTTTCTTAGATCGGAATGTAATCGCTGAGAATTCTTCAACCCAGATATAAATTTCTGTTTCAAGGTTTTTATCTTTCAGTACAGTAAAAGCTTGTTTGTTCCGAACATACGTAAACCATTTCCAAGAGCGAACAAGTGTCAAAAGACAACGAACGATAAATATATTCGTAGTTATATTATCAGGCCACCACGATGAAAACAATTTTCGCGGCGTTTAGCTTACACCAAATAAGACGGGTAAAATTATGCAAATAATGACCACACAGAGTTCACACATAAAGTACATTCTGTTAAAACTATAAACGTTT
>NC_142928.1:74150263-74160263 GCF_046866305.1 Octopus bimaculoides | reverse complement strand
CGGCTTTGATCAGAATTATAACTAAATAATTATTCGATTACTGTTCAAAAGTCATAATGCTAAAATCATCACTTGCCACTTTCTTTAGAACATTTACATATGCCTTTTATGCTATGCAATAAAGATGGCATTCAAATAAGTCATACAATGAGATTAACTAACTTTAACTCTGACCTAATCACAAAATATGAAGTAGACTAATGAATATTCAAATCTTGAGCACATTATTTGAATGCAATTCACAGTGAGCTGCAATACAAAACTTATACAAAACATGACGGGATGTGCATATCTACAAAGGAATATATGTGGGGTGAACATAATAGAATATATTAAAACAGGTTAAGAATTTATTACTCGAAATAAACAAGAGTAAACTACGCACAAAGAGAAAAGATCCAATAAGATCAGGGTGTCTCTTAACTCCTTCATTCAGTTCCTATAACTTTCTGCAAGCAAGATCCTTCCAATTGACCCATGTGTAACATTGAATTTAAAAGAAGTAGAACTGCGATATCTGCGACTCAGTATGAAAAATAATTCGTTAACTGTGTATAGACTTCAGACATGGCTTTTACTTTACAGCCTATAATTTGATGTTCAAATTGATAGGCTATTTATTACTGTCACTACATCCTCTTCAATTAGAAAACTACTCTGTTTCTCCTCACGTTATTCTGGTGCTGCACGAGTTTCTAGTTGTTTCTGAAAACCGTTTAAATTCAACTTCTGCAGGAGCGGGGTAAAACTACTTATGAGGGACCACCTGTCTGTTACTTGCTTTTAGTCGGTGCTAATTTTGTTTGCCCTTACTGCCTATTTTTCTCTCTGACAGTTCCCCACCTTTCTCTCTGACAGTTGCCCATCTTTACCACCTCTTAATTAGCAGAAGATAATGGAATGGGTCTGATGTTCAAAGCCTTTTCCCAGTTGAGGAACTCTTTCGACTTCTAGGTACTATACTTCATACTGGTACTGGCAGCAGGGAGGAATGGATAATTTCGGTTGCTGTTACTTCTCCCCTGGCTATCCATAGAGAGGTGAGTAGTATTGTAGCAGCAATAGCGGCACCAGTATCTACAGTCTTGCCCTTGGTGGGCTCGTATTTTGTACCGCCATTTATTTTCCTTTTGCTTTTCCTCTTCTGGACAGAAAGTCTTCAAGAAGTCTTTACCACAACATGAATGACTGAGTCTTTTTCCTCACAACACTAAGTTTTAATTGATATCGTTTCCTTTCGCTCACTATGATATAACTCCAAGAACGTTATGCTTTCATCGGGGTTTATCAGGCCCCAGATATCCATGCAGACTCTTAGTGGATCAGAAATTGTTGCAGGTCATATCGACATTCTCCACATGTTCGTCTAGCAGAATCGTTAACACCCTAAATAAAATACTTTGTTCTGAATTTAAATTTCGTTGATTTGGACTTTGTCTTTCATCGTTTCGGGGCACTGGGGTCGATGTAATCGCCCAATACCCTCACCCAAAATTTTAGGCCTTGTGTCTTTAGTAAAAAGAATTGTTGCGCTAAGGTGACAAGAGCCAGGGTCATATTCTGTACCGATATTTCTGGCTCTTATTCCTGAGACCCATGCATTTCAGTATTAGCGTGTAGGCATGTATGACACACCAGCTCTACTTGTTTTCTAACCTGATACTTAAACATCAGGCGAGTACTCCAACAAGCCCTGAATAGGTTGAGAGAGAGCACGCATCCTACTACATATAGACCAAGGATCGATCCCTCTTACTCGACTTTCGAGGACATATGGAAGCTTCACTTATCATTCACAGCGGTACGTTACTTTCCTGCTCAATCTTTATCGGATAAATTCCTCGGATAATGAGGCATTGCCACCCCAGTGAGCATCTTTGCATTTTCCATCTTCTGAATGTGGCTCACATCGAGGTGCTACTCATTACTCACAAAGTTCCTAAAAGTTAATTGTTGTTGTTTTTTTTCATCTTTTAGTCAGGAGGGCCTACCAAATTGTTGGAAAGGTGAGGACAGATATCCTTAATTCGAAGGTCTTACCAAGAAGGGAAAGAGGCTGGAATTTGTTGTGTGTGTGTGTGTGTGTGTGTGTGTGTGTGTGTGTGTGTGTGTGTGTGTGAGTGTGCGTGTGTGGGGAGCAGGACAATATGGAGAAAATAGTTCAAATTTTGAGTATAATATTATTCTTTTGGTGAAGAACTTTCTGACCAGTTACTGTACTATTAGAGGATGTACTATTAGAGCCCATCAAAATTATACAGTCATATAGAAAAATATATGTTTATTGCAAACTATTAGAGATGCATGGCATACATAATTTGCTTTGGAATTGCATATTTCTGAAGCGTGTGATTCTTGAGTTAGAAGGCAGAGCACAAAGATAATACTGACGGTGCAGTCTTTGGAAGTAACATCTTTGCAAACAAACTCAGAAATCAAACGTTTTAGAAATATGCAATTCCAAAGCAAAGTATGTATGCCATGCTTATCTAAAAATTTGCAATAAGCAATTTTTTGTATATAACTGTATAATTTTGATGGGCACTAATAGTAATAACAATTTGCTGTAGGTAAATAGATCGATAGAACGAGTAAATAGCTGGCTATATGATATACAGTATGTAGTTTTGTTACTCTACAATTGAATTGATAATCTCATTCGGTTCGATTTTGACATATTTCTCCCTCTTTCACAGTCATGTGTGTGGGTCGAACAATTTTTACTTTGACTTTATCGATCTCTCACAAATTCGAGGATGTTACAGTTGTTCTTTGGCTTCAAGTTGACTCTGATTGAAAAGATCAATGATTAAATATGTGTTGCGGTATCAGTGATGGCACTTTTCAACTCCGATAGTGAGGTTGGATTACGAGCGGCTACGTTCTGTTTCAGAATAACTTAACAGTGCTCTATTCGGTTGAGATCAGGGGAATTTCTTGGCCATGGACCTAAGATCTCATACTCAGAATAACTTAGCCACTGCTTTACTGCTCTTGAGGAGGCGCAATGGCCCAGTAGTTAGGGCAGCGGAGTCGCGGTCATAGGATCACCGTTTCGATTCCCAGACCGGGCGTTGTGAGTGTTTATTGAGCGAAAACACCTAAAGCTCTACGAGGCTCCAGCAGGGGATGGCGGCGAACCCTGCTCTACTCTTTCACCACAACTTTCTCTCACTCTTACTTCCTGTTTCTGTTGTGCCTGTAATTCAAAGGGCCATCCGTGTTACACTGTGTCACGCTGAATATCCCGAGAAGTACGTTAAGGGTACACGTGTCTGTGGAGTGCTCAGCCACTTGCACGTTAATTTCACGAGCAGGCTGTTCCGTAGATCGGATCAACTGGAAACCGCGTCGTCGTAAGCGACGGAGTGCTAACCACTGCTCTAGTCTGGTGGCATGGTGCCCCATCATGCTGGAAGTGTGTACAATACTTGAGCTCCATAAATGGTAGGACTTACCTTTGCATAATTTCAAGGGAATTAGTTCCCTTGATAGTTCCACCTTCATGCATAAACCACAGTCCGCATATTTCACCAGCACAAATAGCTCCCCACACCATATCTTTTGGAGCATTTTTAACACTTGGGATAACGTAGCGAGGATTATCCCTTCGCTTAGGAGGTCATCTCACATGTCTGCACAAAATTGTAACAACTGCGTTTCATCCGAAAATATAATGTTTCCATTGTTCGACTGACCAATTATTATACTTTTGGCAAAATGTCAAACGATCAGCAATATTTTTTTAGGTTAATCTTGGTTTCCTTGGACATTTGTAGGACTTAAGGCCGGCATCAAATAATCTTCTACGAATTGTCCTTTGGCTAGGAGCCTTGTCTTCTTGCAGTAGACCAGCTTGAAAAGCTTCGGAAACCTTTCTGGGTGACTTTTTGGCGGCTAGAATTACAGCATCATCCATTCGCTAGGTGGTGGCTTTTGGACGACTCGTAGGCTTGTCACATCCATATTTTCCAGTAGATTTCGAGTTGTTTATTGCCCTTGAAACAGTTCTCTGTGTCAATTTAGATGTTTTTTCCAATTTGTCGAGTGCTCTATTCTTCTTCGTACAGAATTTTTATTAGAGCATGACTTTCCGACGAAATTCTTCGACCAGGCATTCTTTACGATAGGAAAGTGATTAACAAGAACGAATTGTCATAAGATATTTTAGTGACGGCTTATCAAAAATTGGATCAGTAAATCAGAGCACATCAGCCAAGCAGGGCTCTGTAATCACGCAGAAAACACGTTAACACTAAGTGAGTGATGAACAAATTTGGACGATCGACACTGCATGATAAACAGATTTGAACGATCGACAAGAGATTAAAAATAGCATCATTGGGATGAATTCAATTCTTGTTTATAAATCAGTAAGACATCTATTCTGGCTATGACAGAATGTGTGTGTGTGTGTGCGTGCGTGTGTGCGTGTGTGTGTGTGTGTATGTGTGTGTCTGTCTGTCTGTGCGCACGCGCGCGTGTGGTGAAGGCGCATGGTTCAGCGGTTAGAGAGTCAGGCTCACAATCATGAGGTAGTGAGTTCGATCTCTAGACCGAACTGTGTGTTGTGTTCTTGAGATTTTCTCTCGGACAAAGCCCACGGCAGCATGTAGATGGCTGTTTCAATTCAATGTTGTTTCAGTTGCGTTCACTGACTATTCATACACAAATACTTCATTTTTGTATTTGTTTTTTGGCGTAATGACCCTTCCAAGATACAAGATATCTGTATGGATACATGTATGAATGTATATGCATATAAAAACATATATATATATATCTATATATATATATATGTATATATATATATATACGCATATATAAATAAATAAATATATATCTACTCATATATAAATATATATATGTACGCATATATAAATAAATATATATATACATACATACTCATATATAAGTAAATACATAAATACATATATACGTATATATAAATAAATAAACATATATTTACGCGTATATATATATATATATATATATATATATATATACATATATATATATACATATATATATATATATATATATATATATATACATACATACATACATATATATATATATATATATATATATATATATATATATATATATATATATATATATATATATATATATATATATATATATATATATATATATATATATATATATATATTTAATAAATGGAGTAATACGCATATGTTAAATGAATTCTTTTATTTCCGACATATGTTTCGAAGATTACAAATGGTTCCTTTCAAAGGAATCGGTGATATTCATAAAGATGTAATCTTCTCTTCAGGGAAATACGTAAGAGCCAACTTAACCATAAGACATTTTAACCGAATGTGATAACTGTGGGTTATCAAATAAGATAGGTAGCAATCTTCTCTACCCACAGTCATCCTTATATTAGAAGTGTAATAGATATCTATTATTAACTCTGGTCTATGTTATCGATCATTATTACTTGATCATCTATGCTACGGCACATAAACAACACTATCGCCGATTGTACGTGGAGTAAACGTAAATACAGTCACAGACGCGCACATATAAAAGCATTACACTTTAGCGGTGTTAGTACTTATGAATACATGTATGCACAGTGAAATTATAGTTTAGTGTGCGAAAAATTGAACGCAAAAAATGTAAAAAACATGAAAAAAAAAAGAAGATAATTAAGAAACAGGGCTGATAGTAAATTCTTTTCTACTCTAGGCACAAGACCTGAAATTTTGGGGGAGTGTGCTAGTATGCAACTGGTACTTAATTTATCGACCCTGAAAGAATAAAAAGGCAAAGTCGACCTCGACGGAATTTGGACTCGAATGTAAAGACAGACGAATTACCACTAAGCATTTCGCCCGGTGTGCTAACGTTTCTTATTTCTTTATTGCCCACAAGGGGCTAAACATAGAGGGGACAAAGAAAGGGATTAAGTCGATTACATCGACCCCAGTGCGTAACAGGTACTTTATTTATCGACACTGAAAGGATGAAAGGCAATGTCGACCTCGGCGGAATTTGAACTCAAAACGCAGCGGCGGACGAAATACTACAAAGCATTTCACCCGGCGTGTTAACGTTTCTGCCAGCTCGCCGCCTTGAGGTAAATGCATATTAAATAAGCATTGGATGTAGAAAAACTGTGACAAAAATAAAATACAAAAAACAAAAACAAAAAAAAAAAGAAGTATATACCCAATTATATCTTAAGAGTGCACGGAAAAAAAAAACCGAATCTATAAAAACACCTTTATTTAACATGCAAAGAAACTGCCTACTAAATACATTTATAATGGAGAATATAACAATTAGAGGTTAGTTGTGCGAATATTTGCTCATGATGGCTAAAGTTATTCATCTATGTGTTCATTCACAAAATACTGCATATTATGTGTTTATTTGTGTCATACGTGTCTAAGACTTATGCATGTGTATATTTTCGTATTAACTTCTCTGTCTGTATGCACCTAATCTCTATTAGATGTGCGAATGTGTGTTTTATTTTGCAAATGAGTCCATGCATTCTGTTTGTACTTGTAAGTGACAGAGAGACTATGTGGGTTTGTTTTCGTATGTTATATCTGTATGCTGATTTGTGCGTGAGCTTTCGCTATTAATTGTACGTTTGATGTGTGTGTGTGTGGTGTGTGTGGTGTGTGTGTAGGGGTTGTTTCTATCTTGTGTTTGCATGGATGAGAGCGCATCTGACTGTGTGCATATTTGTATACGCGCTGCATGCCTCTTCCTCGTTTTTTCTCTCTCTCTCTCGCTCTTTCTTTCACTCTCATTTCTCTCTCTCTCTCTCTCTTTCTCCCCCCTCTCTCTTCTCTCAATGAAGGGAAATAATTTTTTCCCTTCCTAATAAACCATGGAAAATATTCTTTTTTACTGAAGATTTCAAGTACCACAAATGTACTGGAAGGAATTTTAGACAAACGGGTTTGTATTTACGAATACATTAGACGAAACGTGTGCGGGGCAATAAAATGTTTATGTAAAATTTAAGTACGCAAAAACATAAAATAGATTCTAGATCTGAACTCACACGCACGCACACACACACACACACACACACACACACACACACACACACACACACACACACACACACACACACACACACTCACACATAATACATATACGCTCACGCACAGAATACATACACACAATACATACACACAATACATACACACATAATACATACACACACACAGATACACACACATACACACACGTACGCATATGCACACAGATACACGCACATACGCACACGTACGCATATACACACATACACATGCACACACATAAACACATACATACATACATACAAATAATGTTCCAGTATTGCAAAGGCCAGATAAACAGGGACCCATTTATTAGGTAACAGAATGCGAATATCATTATGATCTATATTTTATAGTCTCATCAGCATATCATTTCATGCCGATATTGAATTGGCAAATCAAGTAATTATCAGAAATGAGTGAATGGAACCGTAAGACCTGGTACCTTGCTACGAGAGACTTGAAAGCGTCACATCTGGTTCATGGGTGTTAGATATATATATATACACGTGTATCTGTGTGTGTGTGTGTGTGTGTGTATACATTCATATTTTAGTATGAAACTATATGTGTTTGTGTAGATTTTTGAATATATATATATATATTTTTTTATATGTATATATTTTTGTTGTTATTATTTAAAAAATATATATATATATGAATATGTATGGATATATGTTTGGTTGGATGCATGTATGTTTATGTGCACTGATATGTTTATGTATTTTTATATTTTTTATATATATGCATATATGTGTGTACGTGTGGATATGTAGGTGTGTATGTGTATATGTATGTGTGTGTATGTGTATGTATGTGTATGTATATATATATATATATATATATATATATATATATATATATATATATATATATATATATAGGAGGGAGAATATACGAGAAAACAACAGATGAGGACAGGTGGTGTAAATAACAAAAGGATGTATTAGTATGACGCTCGGGAATACGGAAAGTCTTTGACGTTTCGAGTTACGCACTTCAACAGAAAGAATACGGAGACAAGGAGAAAAACACGGAGAAAAAAAATTGAATAGTGTCCAGTCAACGGTCAATCATAATAATGGCTGATCATAACAATGGCTGACCGGAAGTTAGAAATTCTTATTTCAGGAGAGCTAAGAAAAGGGGGAGATAACAAACGGTGATCGAAGAACGAGGGGCTGTGTGTGGGAGATAGAATGCTGGTGATCTTGACGTATGTAGTGTGAAAATGGGGAAGGGAGAAAGCAGTTGGTCAGTTGTAGTGTGTGCGTGGTGTAATGCGAGGGTATTGGTGTGGTGTGATGTGAGGGTGTTAGGAGGTGGGGAAGGCATGGGTGGAGTGTGGGTTAGGCTGAGGGTGGGGTAGAGGTAGGGGTCTGTGGGTAGGGTGGGGTATTGGGTAGGGGGTGGGTGGTGGGTGTAAGGAATTGGATGGGGTGGAGTGGGAAGGTAGAGTAGGAGTGTGTTGGGTGTGGTGGGATGAGCTTATGAGGGGGTGTTGACGATGAAGGGGGAAGGGGAAGGTGGATGTAAGAGAGGGGGAAGATGGGTATGGGAGAGGAGGGAAAGAGAGGCAGAGAGGAGAGAGGGTGGGTATAAGAGAGGGAAGGTGGATTGAAAGAGGGGGAAGGTGGGTATGGGGGGAGAGAGAGTGGGAAATAGGTATGGGGGGAGAAAGAGAGGAAGAGAAAGAGAGTGAGAGAGAAGAGAGTGAGAGAGAAGAGAGGGAGAGAGAAGAGAGTGAGAGAAGAGAGTGAGAGAGAAGAGAGTGAGAGAGAAGAGAGTGAGAGAGAGGGAAGAGGGGTATGAGGGAGAGAAAGAGAGAAGAGAGTGAGAGAGTAAGGGTGAGAGAGTAAGAGAGTATGAATGTAGAGAGTAAGAGTGAGAGAGAGTGAGAGAGAAGGAAAGAGAGAAGAGAGTGAGAGAGTAAAGGTGAGAGAGTAAGAGTGTAGAGAGTAAGAGTGAGAGAGGGGGGAGTACGAGAGAAGAGAGTGAGAGAGAGTAAGAGAGAGGAGAGAAAGAGTAGGGGTGAAGAGAAGTGGGAGTGAAGAGAAGTAGGAAGAGAAGTTGGAGTGAAGAGAAGTAGGAGTGAAGAGAGGTGAACAGACGTACAAAGAAGTAGGAGTCGGAGCAGGAGGGGAGGTGGGGGAGGGGGAGAGATGGGTGGTAGGAGGAGGGTGGGGGAGAGAGACAGGAGGAGGGGGTTATATATATATATATATATATATATATATATATATATATATATATATATATATATGTATATGTATATATATATATATATATATATATATATATATATATATATATATATGTATATATATGTATATGTGTATATATATATATATATATATATATATATATATATATATATATATATATGTATATATATACACATACATATATATACATATATATATATATATATATATATATATATATATATATATATATATATATATATATATATATATATGTATATACAAATGTATAAAAAGACAACGCTCATTATTATATTAGGAGATTTTACATACATTTTAACACTTTACAGTATACCTACATATATATATAATCCTATACGTCGATCTAAAACAACGGGATTATTAAAGGAAGACCGGAATTTAAGACCACGATAAAGTGTGCATTCCATTACAATTATAATTTTTATGTTCAATTACATTTCTCTACGAAAGTTCCTGTTGCATTTCAACCAGCGTTTCCAAAACTTTTACGTAGGGACTCTCAAAGACTTATCGACATATGTGCGCTGAAGACATGCAAATATTTTCATTACCCAAGCGACACACATACAGCATTACCAAACACGACCTACACACCCACTTGCACATTCCATGACTCCCATTGTGATAGATCAGATACCGGACAAAGTTTATGGATTATTTTTTCCGTTTGAGAATGATCGGGTT
>NC_142928.1:74025263-74145263 GCF_046866305.1 Octopus bimaculoides | reverse complement strand
AGTTTACTAAGGTGTAGAAAGGAGTTGCGACGGCACTCGTGCCAAGCCGTATCGGCCCCTTTGCCTTTCCCTTGGATAACATCGGTGGCGTGGAGAGGAGAGGATGGTATGCATGGGTGACTGCTGGTCTTCCATAAACGACCTTCCCGGCTTTGTGCCTCAGAGGGTAACTTTCTAGGTGACCAAAGGGGTTCTCCAATATATATATATATATATATATATATATATATATATATATGATGTAGAGTTGATAAAAGCAGATTGGTTGTTAGCTAAACATAGATACATTATTACATGATAGATACGAGAGGAAGATGGATAGGTAGGAGCGGCTGTGTAGTAAAAGGCTTGCTTCCCAATCATATAGTTCCGGGTTCACTCCCACTGCGTGGCACTTTGGACAAGTGTATCCTACTATATCCTCGGGCCGACCAACACCTTTTGAGTGGATTTGGTAGACGGAAACTGCAAGAAGTCCGTCGTATAAATATGCATATGTATGTAATTGTGTCTATTTTCCCCCCACCATCGGTTGACAACCGATGTTGGTGTGTTTACATCCCCTAAACTAGCGGTTCGGCAAAAGAGACCTATAGAATAAGTACTAGGCTTACAAAGAATAACTTCTGGGGTCGATTTGTTCGACTAAAGACGGTGCTCGAGCATGGCCACAGTCAAGTAACCGAAACAAGTAAAAGAGTAAAAGCGTTAGACATGCAGATAAGCAGACAGGTAGAAAGAGGGTACATGCCAAGAAACTAGCAGATAGAGAATCAAGCAGACAGACAGAGAGACAGACTCAGTCAGATAGGTATGTCGATATACTATCAGATCAATATGCATTCTTAGATGTTTTGAGTATTGATTGTATATATATATATATATATATATATATATGTATGTATGTATATTTCTTATGTCTGTGTGTATATCTATGTATATATGTATATATATATATATATATATATATATATACGAATGTGTTCGTGTATATACATGTACCTAAATACATTTATATCTATAGAGATATATATATGCTAAGTGCAGTATAGAGTCAAATACATACATCCGTACGTATGTATGTATTTATGTAAGTAGATAGGCAGGGAGGGAGGGTGGGAGGGATAGAGGGGGAGAGGGAAGAAGGGAGGGAGGGAGTTAGGTAGCAGGTAGGTAGGTAGGTAGGAGGGAATATGGGTATAGACACTCATACATATCTTGTATCTTTTAATACGAGGGTGGTCTGAAAAGTTTAAAGGCTAACCATGAAGGAGTGAGGCTATCGCTATGAAATCTTGCCCCAAGGACATTCATGCTGACATGGTTGCTACATTAGGGGATGGCGCACCAGCTTTATCAACGGCTCAAAAGCGGGCAGCTGAATTTAGAATGGGAAGTGTGAGTCTTTTAGATGATCCACTTTCTGGACGTCCTACAACTACCACCACCGAGGAAAACATTGATCGTGTTAATCATATGGTGACGGATGAAAGGCGATTGACTTTAAATCAAATAGCCAATACTACTAGCATATCCCGTAGGAGAGTTGTGTATATTCTGCAAAATGAACTAGATATCACAAAGGTTTCTGCTCGGTTGGTTCTAAATCTCAAGTGTCTTCTAACAAAAGCGAGAGTCACATGCCAGAAAGAAATAATACAAGTAATAAACTCTGGAGACCCTCGTTTTGGTATATGGGAAATAATTTAACAAGGAACAACCAAATGGTAAGGAGCTGAAAGTGAATGCAAACATGAATGGCAAAACAAAAAAATCTCTTCTATTGCGTCATATGCCGAGAATGCAATGAGAATTATATTGGAAAAAGAGATATTGAACTAACGTGGATGATCAGCACATTAAAGATTCATCTCTTAGAAATGTTCCATGTACAAAATATAAGATGGAACTGATCAACTAGAAATGACAAAAGAAGGATACATCATAAAAATAATGAAAATTCTTAATCCGAAGCTAAACCGAATGTAGTTAAACCATTACAAAAATCAACCTCCTCTTTATGCATTAACCCAGAACGCGTGTGTTTAAAAGCATGAAAAACGAAAGCGCTTACACACAAGATATACAGGACACTAAACATAAAATATTTTACAAACTTCTTCTACAAAGGTTAGTCACATTCTGCTAAATAAAAGAACTGTTTTTTCTTTTTTTTTTCTAATAGGTAATAAACTTTCAGAAATTTTTTTTACTAGTTATTGTTAATGTATCAAGCATTCTTTGACGTAGAAATACACGGATTCGTGTCCGAGGGCGCAGTAAACTAACTGGGAATGAGGGACCTCTGGTCTTTGTAAATGCATCCCTCTAGGAGAAAGCTAACTTGTCTATAAAACCGGCTGCTCTACTAAGCCAGATGTCTTGCACCTTACTTGGCTCTGGGCTTTTTGGCATTGCTAGTGAGAGTTGTCGTAGGCTTGTGTAAGTCGCACTCGACATAAAACACTTGCACAAACATTGCTGACACTTATCACTTGTCAGCACTGGTTATGTTCGTTAAACGAATATACATACATACATATATATACATATACATATATATATACATATACATACATACATACATACATACATATATATATATATATATATATATATATATATATATATATATATGTGTGTGTATATATATGTGTGTGTGTTTGTGTGTGTGTGTGTGTGTGTGTGTGTATGTATGTATATGTATATGTATATATATAGTTGAAATTTTCAGAAAAACAAAATGAAAACGGGTGTATGAACAACAAGCACGGGAAAGTGAGAAACTCTCTCTCTCTCTCTCTCTCTCTCTCTCTCTCTCTCTGTATATATATATATATATATATATATATATATATACATACACACGTATATGGCTGTGTGGTAAGAAGTTTGCTTCCCAACCACATTATTCTGGGCTTCGGCTCCATCACGTGGCACCTCAGGCAAGTGTCTTCTACTATAGCCTTGGAGCGGTTAAAACCTTTTGAGTGGATTTGGTAAACGCAAACTAAAATGTTTGGTACACACTCGCACACACACATACACACACACACGCACACACACACAAACACACACACACACACACACACACACGCACGTTTGTGTTTGTGCGTGTCTGTTTCCCTCCACGGCTTGACAACCGGAGTTAGTTTGTTTACGTACCCATAACTTAGCGGCACATTAAAAGACCACGATAGAATAAGTACTTAGCTTACAAAAAGCAAGCGCTGGGATCGAGTCGTTCGTCTAACATTCCTCAAGGTGGTGCTTCGCCATGGCTGTACTATAATAACTAAAACGAGTAAAAGATACAAGATAAAAGATACAAAATGAGAAAGAGAAACGGTGGGAAAAAGGGAGGAAGTTCTTACATAGCAACTTCTATTCTATACAGGGTGTCCACAAAATCTGGGTACATGGAGTAAATAAAATCATAATATAAACAATTAAATATAAGAAATAATAATTTCTTGAAGTATGCGTTAATACCCATGTGGGTACGTGGAGTAAATAAAATGATAACATAAACGATTAAATATAAAAAATAATAATTTCTTAAAGTATGTGTTAATCCCCATGTACTGAGACTTTGTGGGCACCCTGTACAACAGTTAGTAAAGATCTGTGGGGAAATGGTTTGTATACAAGGGCGTAACGTTTAGTCGTGTGATCTGCTATTTGGTCATTAACTACACAGGGAAGTACGGAGTACAGCTTAGGGCATAGGAATACGGAGCAAAAAGGTTTGTAACCGGTAGATGAAATGAAAAACATTGTTGATAAGACCAATGCGGTGTGATTGTTCCTTATTTATTGATATTTATTAATATAAAATTTGCATACCCATTACTCAGCTTAGGATGTGAATCACCGAATGTGCTCTCTCTTCAATCTATGTTTTAAGTTCAGTTCGTCAGACACCGTGTTCAATCGGTATTTCCAGAGTGTACTGTGTTATCTATATTGTGATTCTCTCAATATTTCTATGTTAGCTATAATTATGCACCTTTCTACCTATCTGTTTCTCCCTCCTGTTATCTTCTAAACTTAAGACCGTTTCTGTTATTTATTAACTAAACAAAAAAATAAATCAATGTAAATCTAAACCTTAGAGAACAATTCTCTCATTATTTAACTGAAGAATTTCCCGTTTTCTCCAGTTATATAGAAATGTTATTCCTGATTTAATTGTTTGATAATTATTAACTTAAGAACGTTACATGAGAGTTAATTGTTTAGATGCTTCTAATTGTTAAGCAGGCATGACATTAATTTTTTTTAGTTAATAATTATGTTCATTAATAAAGAATGTTGCCCTTCATATATAACTGTTTAATTCTTTTTTGATTAACTTGAATATCTAAATAGTTCTCTTAATATTGACTTTAGAAGTGTCTTGTTTAGTTATTTGTGTTATATCTTAAAAGTTTATTTACTATTAACAATAATCTAAAATACTTAGATGTAATTTTTCCACATTTAGAAACTTAAGATTTTTCTTCACCTGTTCACGTTTCTGTAGCTATCTCTCAGAGACTGTCCTCTCTTTCTTTTCGAAAAAGCGCTAACAATTCTGCCTCCTTTTAACCTATTGTTTAGACAACCTTGTTTCTTCTCACTTCCCATTCCTTTCCCAAAATACCCGTGTAGTTAATGTCTATTTGAGTGACGATTACTCGTTTCTATCTAAATAAGTTCACTGAAATCTAACACGACATGAACAAATTCTGTAAAGAAGATAATGAAAGTAGCTTTGTCAGTCTCTCTCTCTCCCTGTATATATATATATATATATATATATATCAGAGGCAGCTACAGGTCATCACAGTCACTCGGGCTCATCATAGAATTCGCATAAGACACATGCCTACTCGAAGAATTTCCGCTTTATTTCTCGCCCCAAATGGCTTATTTTTTTATATCAAGCACTATGTTTTTCTCCATTTCTCAATTAAGGGTTAAAATAAAGCAAGCCTGCAAAACACATCGAAGATCTGCGTGAGCCGTCGTTATTACTCTACGTCCACTGTGGGACGCTCGGTTCATCCAGTCTGTAACCGTCTACTAGATTATAGCTCTCTAGTAGACCCTTGAGGCCAGGATTTCCTATCCTATCAGTCGAGCCAACACTATCCCCCCGTGCATCGAAGATAGTGTCAAAGTGTCCTAGCAGAACTATTGTTTTTGACGTCACTAGAACGTGCTCCAGGTCTCGAAAAAAACCAGACTGCCCACGCTCGTTAGGAGCTTAGACAGCTACCAACCTGAAGGACTGCTTAATTACGTGGGTTACGTACAGCACGACCAGCCTACCTTCTGGGTCCAGAAAAACAGTACTTACCTGTAAGTCCAAGTTCTTCCTGAATAAGACCACCACGCCCCCTCTTCCTTGTCGGCTACGGGCAATAAATTTCTCGTAGCCATTCAAGAAAGGCGAGAACGCTTAGACTCAGTTACAATGCACACGTCTATATCATGTGACCTGAGATTGTCCAAGAAACAAGTTTATTTCCATTTCGACCCCAGGCCACGCACATTCATGCACCCTAACTTAATCATCATTGAAAAAATAAAAGAAAGGGATAACTTACAGTTTCAATTTGGGGAGGAGCTGCGCAACTCCGTCTGTCTCCTTATCTTTCTCTTTGCTTGGTGTGGCCGCTGGGCTTTTCGATGGTGTCGCCGTAGGGCTTTCTCTTGAGGTAGTTGCTGGTCTAACAATTAACTTGCCCTCAACCACTTCCACACTCACGTCTCTAATGTCATCTGAGTAGCGTTCTTTAAGCTCTGTGTTTAAAGTTTCCTTCCTTTTCGCAAATCGAATGTCAGTTTTATTGTCTTCAGATACTTTGTAAACTCTTGCTCTGTGGTGTGATCTAATGATTCTGTTTAATGTCTCATTTTTTTTCTTCTCTGAATGCCATTACTTTTCCCTTTTTTTCCCTGTATTTTGGGGAGGGGTTTGGCAAATTGTTTTACCGTGGGACTGGGTTGGGGAGTTTGGTTATGTGTGTCTGCATGCTTCGGTGATTTTTTTGTTTGGGGAGAAGAGTTCGGAACATGTGCTTTCTTTCATTTATGCGTTACAGTAGTGAAGTCCATATCTTCGCTTGTATCTTTTTTCTCAATGTCTTTTTTCTCTTCCACTTTTTCTGTATTTTTCCTGTTGTGTTTTCAGGTTTTTCCGCTGCTTTTACTTCTTTTGCCGCTTTTTGGGGAGGGGCCTCATTTTCTTTTTTATTTTTTGTGCACCTAGATCGGACGTAGCCCTTCTCTCTACATTTGAAATATCTGGACCTATGCCCCTCTACGGCTACTCGCATGGAGAGCCCCTCCCCTACAAACATCCTATCGGGCAAATTTTCTGAAGTTTCATTAGAGGCTTGTACCACTAATTCGAGTCTTTGGGCTTTCCAATTTATCGCACCTTTCTTTTTCATTTGCAAGATGGTTACTTTCTGCTCCACGTCATATATTACTGCTACCACCACCCATAAAAACTTCATATCTGGCAGGAATTTCTTCTATAGTGATTTTAGCCGTCCTGCGGCCCAAGTATGTGGGCAGCAGCATTATTTCTTCGTTTTTTAGTGTTTTTGTTTACACTTCCTTCGCTACGTTAGCCGATAGGAACTGCGCTTCGACAGTCACTCCATAATTTTTTTCTCTTTCAGGTTATAAACCTTATACACCACTGTTCGGGCATTAATTTCTGCAACTGTTTCAAGGAGCGGCAACAGCTTAGTGTTGCCGCCACTTTTTTCTTTATTAAATTCCTGAACTTATACAAATGTTCCATTTTCAATTCGATTTCCATTTCGTTCCCGCCTACCGCGGCTGAAAGACTTGATTTTTTCCTGTGTATCCTTGTTTACAATAGTACACTCCTTTCCCATCACAGGGAAGTCTTTTAAGGATTCAATACTGAATTCCATAACGAAAATTTTCAATTTTGTCACAGAATTTCAAAAATTAATAAAGCAACGCCCAGCAATGAGCAAATCAACAGTTCAATAAGTTTTCAGAAAAAATAATCCAACAAACTAATTTTTGACAGTATTTTCAGCTCCGTAGGGGAAAAATTGCTGTTTCCAAACGGACAACAGTTCAAATGAACGATAAGGTACACAAAATATACAATGACAGGAAAAACACACGGAAACGAAATCATATAACTGTTGGTGACAATCTCGCAATACGACGTACAGAAAAAAGTAGGCGTGACCTTGCTAGCTTTTTTCTTTATTATAAGCATATAGCTCTTACAGAGAAGGGACGAACAAGGACAGCAAAATGCAGTGGGGTACATGAAACGAAAATCGAATGGATATGAATATAGTGATATAATGAAAAATGAAGTGTCTTACTTGCCCCCATACGCAAACAGTATCAATTAACTGTTTATGTAATTCATGTTGGTGTACAGTTTTACTCTTTTACTTGTTTCAGTCATTTGACTGCGGCCATGCTGGAGCACCGCCTTTAGTCGAGCAAATCGACCCCAGAGCTTATTCTTTGTAAGCCTAGTACTTATTCTATCGGTCACTTTTTGCCGAACCGCTAAGTTACGGGGACGTAAACACACCAGCATCGGTTGTCAAGCGATGGTAGGGGGACACACACAGACACACAAACACACACACACACATACATATAAATATATATATATATATACATATATACGACGGGCTTCTTTCAGTTTCCGTCTACCAAATCCACTCACAAGGCTTTGGTCGGCCCGAGGATATAGTAGAAGACACATGCCCAAGATGTCACGCAGTGGGACTGAACCCGAAACCATGTGGTTAGTAAGCATGCTACTTACCACACAGCCACTCTTGCGCCTATAGTTTATTGGGGGGGAGGGGGTTTAAACACATTTCAATTTTGAAATTTTACTTACTTTTATATCCATCGACAAAGTATTGCACAATGTCTTCGAATGGCACCACTGGTGGCAGCTCGTCACATTGAAACCGCACCTGTGTCAATTCAATCTGCTCACCGAACAATTCTTTCAATTTATCGCTCTGTCACTCTCCAGCAAAACCGCCCTGTCGTCCTCTGTATATTCACTTCCCGTTATTTTAACTCTTATAACATTTTTCATCTTTGTAATCCTCTTCTCTATCTCTATACTCTTTCTTATATTCCGCCATCCTCCTCAAATTCCTTCTTTTCGCCTCCTCTTTCCACTTTCCATCTCAACTCTCTCTCCCGATGTTCCTGGTACTTGCGTGTCCATCTCCTCATTGTTTCTTCCTTTCCTTTCTGCATGCTTTCTTTTTCATTTGTTCTCTCTTCTGCAATTTTCTTTCTGGCTCCTTCTGCACCTTCTTTCTGCATCTCCTCCAAATTGCCTTTTCTCTTTTTCTGCGGGCTTTTTGAGGGCGATAATGCATTTTCCTCCTCCTTTTTCTTTCTCTTTCTGACTGGGTGTTTCGCTTCTACTATTTCCATTACTTCCTTTACCTGGCCTTGCGCCACCACACCTTGCTCCACCCCCTCCTACTGCTACTCCTGTTCTACCTCTTCTTCCATATCTTGTTTCTGGGGACACCTCGCTTGCATGTGACCCCATATTCCACGGTGTTAGCAGATGGGAGGTCTTCCCTCCACTACCACTCGTAGTTTGACGTCTTCCGGTAACACAGAACTCCGCCAATCCTAATTCTGGCCACACGTTTGCTACAATAGGTCGGCAGCAGTGCCCACTCATCCGACCTTAATGGCACAGTGGAGCACTTTATTGCTTCTTGTTCGGTCGCAAACCGTACCTCCACTGTGCCGTACTTCTTGCTTCTGGTGTAGTACTTGGTAAGGTGCTCCACTTCCTTGATTGCACTCCATTTCTTCAATGCTTCCTAATTCAACCGTTTTGCTGCTGTTCGACAGTGTTGTATAAACGACTTTTTTTTTCTTTTCTTTTTACTGTTTCTTCCGATATTTCTTTTGGAGGGGTCAGTCTCAGGCTGTTTCCTTCTTTAGTAATTAGCTCGTCAGCTTTTTTAAGTCTTCTTTCGTCGAACTTGACTTCCTTGACTTGTACAACGTCGCTATTTGCACCTTTTCCTGCTGCTGTAGCGTAGCTACCGGCTGGTTGAGTGTCCATACCTTCGTTGGTTAACATAAAAATTTTCAGAAATTGTTTTCACAAATTTAAACTTCAATAAATAGATTGCAGAAATTTTCTTCCCCGCAGGTCGAAAATTAGTTTTCCACAGGACAACAGTTCAAATCCCAATAAAATCTTCAATACAGACATAACAAAAAGCCACAATAACAGAACAGGAAACGAACTCACATACGGAAAGTAATAATTGAAAACAACACCGTGTCGTAGACGAAAAGGGCGTTGCCTTGGTAGCTGTCAGTGCTTATTCATCATTGAAAACTTACAGAATTTCAAGTGAAATAAATTCACTGATCTACAAAATTAGAAATATTGCATTTCGAAATATCTCAGAGAAACTTATACAGTAACACCAAGATAAAAGTGCTAGTTTGTTGCCAACTTAATGTGGTAGTCCTAGGAAAGGGAAGATTGCTACTGCTATTTAACCCCAGGAAACATCGTTTCCAGTTGGTTATGTCTCACAAGCGTTTTGTTTCCTTACGTTTTCAAACCGGGGAGTCATTGCTCTTCATCTATCTGAGAGATTTAGAAATGGAATATTCAAGAATTCAGTAAAGCTTCATTGAGTGGTAAATAAATTCGACATTAGATTACTTGACATTATTTTGACAGGGGTGAGCTTTTGTAAAGTGTTTGTTGCTTGTTCATACTTATATAAACACAGTAAGGTAAGAATTTAGCCTAATTTTGCCAATAGTCTGTGATATCAAAGTTGTTGACCAAAGTTCCATTATATCGAGCTTGCTTTACAGCCTTCAAATCGTGATCACCCCATACAATTTATATGCTGGAGACTACTTTGCATTGTCTAATAAATACGATTATATTCAAGCTGCCGTGTGTGTATGTGTGTGTGCATGCGTGTGTGGGCGCGAGCTCGCGCTCATGTGTATATTGACTTTGATATGTGAATATAAAAAATCCTAATGTTTTTCAAGAATTACGACGGAACAACATAAGAAAAGAAAAGACTGTTTGTTTGTTCTGAACCAGATGCATTTGGCTAAGTAAAATTTCCTAAACTGAGACACATATCAGTGATATCAGCTGTTCTTCCGATGCTTAATGCCGCATAATCCTTACAAATATTCGTTGTTATGTAATTGAAGCCAATTTGAAATGAAAGACACATCGTACTCCAACCGAAATGGAATCCACTTCAACTTGCATTAGATATTCACTCAAGAAGGGTTTTTCTACGAAACGTTTATGTCTATTCAATTTTCAATCAATCGACATCAACACTATCACTCTCCTCACTCTTTCTTACTCTCTTTCTTTCCTTCTTTCTTTCCTTCCTTCCTTCTTTCTCTCGCGCTCTCCCCCCCCCCTCTCTCTCTCTCTCTCTTTATGTATGTCTCTATTTTCATGTGTGACTATCCATATCGCAGTTTCACTGTTCCACGACAAAAACAGAGAGGAAGACAGAAGAGGAGGAAACAGAGAGAGAACGAGAGAGAGTGAGAGAGAGAGAGAGAGAGAGCGAGAGAGAGAGACAGAGACAGACAGACAGACAGACAGACAGATAGAGCAGAGGGAAGTGATAAGGAAGGCTAGAAAGTGTAAAGTGAGACTTAAGCGTAAAAAATACCCCAGTTTATCATCAAAACTTGGGTACCACTGTCACCGCCATCGACTGCCAACACTATACGTTTCCTTCTTCCTGTTTGTTTCCCGTTCTCTATTTCTTGTCTTTTCTCTTTTTAATTATACGAGTAAAAGAGAGACTGCCCCTGATACGCCAATTCCATATTCTATCTTCATAGCAGGTTTGTCACAGTTTTGTCTGCTTTATCTTAAAATAAATATCATGTAAACCACCGCTGTGAGATGCGAATAGTATATATTATGATATCTTGGGTGCTCGTTTTACAGATTCTGAATACAGGGAGGGCGGACATACATACATACAAACGCACAGACATACAGGTAGGCAAACGGACACACAAACATAAAGACAGACTGACACACAAATATCAATATCATAGCTAGCTAGCTAAATAGATAGATAGATAGATAGATAGATAGATAGATAGATAGATAAATAGATAGATAGATAGTAACAGCTTAGAGTTCATACTGACGTTCCAGTGATTAGAAGCTTTGCGAAGACACAGGTGTTATAGGTATTTGAGATATTTGACATTTGCCATATGGAAGATATTTGCAATTCCTGTAGTTAGTGTGTAAGCTTTGGGAATCTGGAACCTGGGAGGCTAGATTTAAGAGCAATAGTCAAGCCTTCTTTGGATGTCATCTTCGGATAGTTAACGACAGTTTTGAACAGAGAATTATCAATATCCAACCACCTGCCTCTCGTAAAATGGTTATAGATAAAGATGCGTCTTCAAATATAGACACACATATCACTTGCATTGTTTCTTTGTTTGGGGGGTGGATAAAATCTTACGTTGTTGATTACCGTAATATAAAATATAGTATTTGTGGCGTTCCTCACTCGTGTGTGACAGTTTTTGTTGGATATCATAGATAAATTCCATTTCTTTTGATTTCTGCGTCGTTACAGAGAATGTTCTAGTGTAGAATTATGTCTATATCTGCAAGCATGATGAGTAAAAAAAAGGATCGCAATAAAGATACTTTGATTTACCCTACTCCGGCTTGAGGAAATAAGAGAGCAAATATCTAATCCTTTCATGTCACGGATTTTTATTTTTAATTAGTGATATAGAAATTCCATTGTCTGATTTTTTTCCATCAAATCCACATTTTCCATTTCTATAATTTCCGAAAATGTGAGTTATAATCGTTAGCTTTGCTCATAATGGCTAACAAGCTCTCATTTGTAATGTCTTCTTCCTTTCGTTGGTTAAAAAGATGTTGTTTTGCTCAACATTTAACCAAACTGAGTTGAATAAATGAAGGATTGGGTGAAAATTAAATTATGGTAAGTTTTGTGAGTGAATATGAAAGATGGAAACTGTGTGGAAGCCTATCGTATATTTATACACATGTGCATTTGTGGACATGCGCGTACGTCTCTGTTTCCTCCCCTCTCACTCGATATTTAGTGTGGATTTGTATATGTCCCCATAACTTAAGCGTTTGGCAAAAAGCGGCAAATAGAATAATATCCAAAGACTGTAACCAGTAATGACTGTAAGATATGTAAGGTACATCCTTCTAATTACATAATAAGTGGATAATAATGATGACGCAATAAACAAAGATAAGCGAAAATAGGCAAAACTATGACGTAAACTAATGAAGAAAGTTTTTAAACTTAGAATATATTTAGGTCAGGCTTTGTACTGACTTAAACACCGGCGGTCGTACTGATATCAGAATATTTTCAGCGTTAGAAAGTGTTGACGATAGACAGAACAATCATTAACATATATTTAAGAATGGATTTCTATGCTCTATCTAGAAATCTATTACAAACAAGCAGATGTGCTACTTCCCAGGCGTAAATGCAGAAATACTTGCACACATACAAACATATATATATATATGTATTATATATATTTATAGATATACACATAGGTATACACACACATACACACACACACACATGTATCTACAAGCATACATGCAAATATATGTATATGTTTAGTTACAGCCTTTGACAAAAGTGTATATACACGGAAGGTGCAGACCAAGAAATCTACTTTATAATAAAATATGTGGATTACGAGAAAACCGTTTACGAATGTTAATCTTAGGACTACTAAATTAAGGATATACTGTGCAGTATTTCGATAAAGCAGCATTTTGGCTAGGCGTGATTTCGACGAGAGTTTTCACAGTAATCTGTTAGGATCTTTTCTTTCAAATCCGAAATTGATGAATGAAACTATAAGCGGTTGTTTTGGAATCCTGCATTTTGTATAGGCTTCAGATAGGGATATAACCATATATGCAATATCATGAGCTTCTTCGGGACAATTGTTTCGTGTTATTTGCTGTGTGGCATTGTTTACCATTCAGTTAGAATATAATGTGATTATAAAAGACAATTTCTTCAGAATATCAGCAATTTTTCTTTCTTTTTAGAATTTCTGGTTGTCATTAGAGGCATTAACAAAATACTTGCACTTCTCTTTGTGAACGTGTCCTACACTTATTTCATAAAGGATGACCATTGCTTCACTCTTCAAAATGTTTACCTAGGATTATGCTTTGAGTCGACAGAAAAAAGGTATTTAACGGAAACTGATTAATAGATGATTATTCCTCATTAATAATGGCCAGTCCTTCTCAATCACATTCTAATGACCGTGTACAATTTTGAAAGATTCTAGAAGATTTGTGTGTGTCTGTGTGTGTGTGTGTGTGTGTGTAATAGCCAATGTGTTTTGGTTATGCAATAACATTGATGTCTTTTTGCAATCGACGTCATTAAGTCTTAGTGCTGAATTTTACTGTTGTTGGCAGCAACGCTTGCATTGAACAGCTAGAGCAATACATTGGGCTGCAACGTATACGATGAATCATATGATCTGTTTAAAGAGGTGAAGTACGAGGTCTGCTTGATGAACTGTTTCCACATGTCTAACGTAATCGAGGCAGAGCTTTCTGAATAACACCAACTAACACATTTACTTGATCTAATACCTTATTCAACGTCGGTCCACCGTAACACAGAGCAACACTTTAAAGCAACACTTATGAGATGACAGTTTCAGAAATACATGAAATACTGACACTTCTTGCGTTTGATCTTTCTTCTTTGTGTATTTAAAAACTAACTACGAGACCTTTTCTCCCTCCATTTTGAAGCGAGGTTTATAGGCTACGGCCGTTAAGGTCTGAAGAGATGCGTGTAAAGCTAAGCACCTTATGAACGCGAAACCCTGGGTAACCCTATAAACCATATCTAACATTCTCTCTCTGTCTCTCTCTGTCTGTCTCTCTCTCTCTCTGTCTCTGTCTCTCTCTCTCTCTCTCTCTCTCTCTCTCTCTCTATATATATATATATATATATATATATATATATATATATGGAGAGAGGGACAAAATGAGAAAGAAAAAACAAAGGAGAGAGAAAATATACATAAACATACACAATGAATGATGAGAAAAGCAGGCAAATATATAGAATCTTTTCTACTCTAGGTACAAGGCCCGAAACTTTGGAGGAATGTCCAGTCGATTAGTTCGACTACAGTACGCAACTGGGACTTATTCACTCCGAAAAGGAAGGCAAAGTCGACCTCAGCGAAAATTGAACTCAACGAAAAGACAAACGAAATACCGCTAAGCATTTTGCCCAGCGTGCTAACGTTTCTTATTTCTTTATCACCCACAAGGGGCTAAACATAGAAGAGACAAACAAAGACAGACAAAGGGATTAAGTCGATTACATCGACCCAGTGCGTAACTGGTACTTAATTTATCGATCCCGAAAGGATGAAAGGCAAAGTCGACCTCGGCGGCATTTGAACTCAGAATGTAAAGACATACGAAATACCACTAAACATTTCGCCCGTCGTGCTAACGTTTCTGCCATCTCGCCGCCTTAACAAATAAATAGAATACTTCATCACAGATACTGCTCAGGCATATGTGAGAAATATGCAAGTGCTCTCACACATACACACGCACATACGCACACATATACACACGTACATATATGGATAGATAATCTTGCCGAATACATTATTCAGAATGTCATTGATCTCTTCCACAAAATGAAATCGACGTATCAAATTATAAGAAATAAATGAACACATTATAAAAAGAAACAAAAAATATCCTGCGGATACATGCAAACCGTAAAAATTCTTATACATGTTATAAAAATAAGTACTTACTTTAGTAAGTGATATATATATATATATAATTTTTGTTACCAGTGAATGTATTTCACTGAAATAGTATATACTTACGAAGATGAAACAGATTTCTTCATCTAGCCAGCTGTGCTACTTCAAGCTGATGACGAGCAAAGACTCAGAAACATGTCCCTGAATGCAGGCTAGGCTGGGTGGAGGAGTTTGTCTCCCCTTCGTAGGGATAAGGGCACAGGAAATGTGTCAAGGCCTAATAGGAAGCGGTCTGGCTTCTTAGGGCTAAACAGCAGTAGTATATTCCCTTACTGGGACTGTCACGTTAAGTTGGCAGTATACAACTACTTTATATATATATATATATATATATATATATATATATATATATATATATATATATATATTAATTGATAGGGAAGACGGATTTTACTGTAAGCTTTATTTAGAACGACGATCGTTTCGGATTGTATCTGCACTGCTCCTTAGTGGGTGAGAAATAATATAATGGAATCGAATGCACCACACAGGGCAGAAGAAACCTCATCAGGTTGCATAATACATTACAGTGTTACAATATGTACATTTCGCTATTGTGTGTGCAGGATGGTGGTATGATGCGTGCATTTACAGTAGTTCATATGTATATCTAAATGTATATATGTGTATCTGTGCATGTGTATGTATACGAGTGTGTGAATGTGTGTGCGTATATATACATGCATATATATATATATATTTATGCATGTATGTACGTATGTATGTATGTATGTATGTATGTATGTATGTATGAGTGTGTGTGCGTGTCTGTGTGTAGCCACGTTGCCACGAACGATACGCATGACTAACCATCAAAGATCTCCATAATCTTTAGAACTTTTTTCATTCAAAGGCCATTCTGATCCTCCCATTTATTCTTTGTATTTGATTCTTTACATCCTTTACCTACCAATCTCTGAGTACACATCCAACATCCTGCCTCATCAACACATTATGTAATCTGATGAAGTTTCTTCTGCACTGTGGAGTGCATTCGATTCCATTATATCGTTCTCCACCCACTACGGAGCAATAGAGATGCAAGCCGAAATGATCGTCATCCTAAATAAAGCTTAAAGTACACACCGTCTTCCCAATGAATTATTTAAAACATACTAAACGTGCAGCGAGTAATTCTTACGTAGATCCTGCGACGAAAGTACTGTACCGCGGATGACGCATGGTAGCCATATGTGGTGAAGTGCTCTCAAGCCACACTACTAGGAACGTACACTGAACAAGGTTTGGATACTACATTTTAAAGTCTCCTACCTAAACTTTAATTTTCAGAATAACATGTGTGTGAGAGAGTGTGCGTGTGTGGACGTGTGTGTATATACATATATATATATATATATATATATATATAAATATATATATATATATATATATATATATATATATATATATATATATATATATATATATATATATATATATATATATATATATATATATATACATATATATATATATTTGACAGGAAGGACAACAAAAGAAAGAAAGGGACCTCGATATTATGCAAATAGAAGAATGGATGTGTAAATATATGTGTCACTTATTCAGTAGCCATGATAAAACTCCGAGTTTCGGATGCCAGGAATAACTGAAGAGATGTTGGCGTGGGCTCCCACCCTGGCATCCGAAACTCGGAGTTTTATCATGGCTACTGAATAAGTGTCACATATTTTTACAGATATATATATATATATATATATATATATATATATATATATATATATATATATATATATATATATATATACGCGGGTGTATACGTGTGTGTATGTGAGTCGCGTGCGCTCACTTTTATCGGTTGATTTGAGTCTTCTTTTTTACATTAAATCATTAAGGGACAATTTAGCTTCTTAACATGGCTATAGGGCTATAGGGCTGGCTGTTTAACGCATCAAAAATAAAAAAAGGAGACGTTCAAATAATAATAATAATAATAATAATAATAATCATTGAACCATTTTCTGTTTATGGAGGACCTGAAATTTTTGGTAAATCTGAAAAACAGATCGATTCCTACCAAAACAGTCCAAAAGTGTGGTTGTGACATCGGTATGGAATTTGGCATTACCAAATGCTCAGTACTTAATATAAAAAGGGGGAAGAATGCATCCTGTAGAGGATTGCGGTTACCAACAGGAGAGACGATGGGTGAACCCGATGGGTGAACCCGATGGTAGTGGGTATAGATATTTAGGGATTTGGGACCTGGATGACATTCTACACAGAGAAATGAAAGTCAAGGTCAGCGAGGCGTATCATAAAAGGGTGAAGATAGTGTTGAAATCCAACCTGAATGCCAAAATTTTGACTACCGCAATGAATATCTGAGCTGTTGCGATGGTCAGATATAGTGCGTCCGTCCTCAAATGGACTAAGGGGGAAATATTAACACTGGATAGAAGGACGAGAATGTTGATGATGCTGCATGGGGCGCTACACTCTAAAGCAAACGTAAACAGACTGTATATGGAAAGAACGAATGGTGGCAGAGGACTAATTAGTATGAACTAGTTAGTATGGACTAATTAGTAAGGTGTGAAAGGAGAACGCTTGCCGAGTATTTGATAAATAGTGATGAAGACCTGCTGCAATATGCCGCGAAAGATACAGATGTAAATGCAGATGAAATGATGGGCAAGAAAGAATTTAACCAAAGAGCTGAGGAGAAGAGAAAACAAAACCTTCTTGAAATAAGAATGCGTGGGCAGTTTGAAAGGAATACACAGTAGGTTAAGGATAATACAACATCGTGGGCATGGCTTGAGCGAAGTCATTTGAAGCGTACCACCGAAAGCCTGATCAGTGCTGCACATGACCAGGCTCACGCTACCAATTCAATGAAGTATAACATCTATAAAACTTCTGACACCCAGAAATGCAGACTCTGTGGAAAGAGTGTGGAAAATGTGACCCACTTAGTAAGTGGATGTGAGAGCTTTGCACAAAAAGAATTCAAACGCCGCCACAATAAAGTGTGTGTATCTTCAATGACTTTTATGTCGTAAATACCAATATGAAGTAACAGAAAACTGGTATGAGCATGTACCAAATAAAGTTAATGCAGGTGGATGGAAAAGTAACGATACTCTGGGACTATGGTTTTCAGACAGATCGTGTAATCGAACACTGTCGGCCGGATATTGTCATATTGAATAAGAGAGGCTGTCAGATCATTGATGTAACCATTCCAAATGACATGAATGTTGTAAGTAAAGAGGTTGAAAATATTACCGATTACTCCGAATTGATAGTGGAAATGGCAAGATTGTATGGAATGCGAGAGGGTAATGTAAAAGTGATACCAGTGGTGATCGGAGCGTTGGGCTCAATCCTATTGAAACTTCAAGACTTCTAAAGGCAACTGGGAATCCCATTCAAGATTGATGTCTTGCAAAAAGCAGCCTTATTGGGCACAGCGCACACCTTAAGGAAAGTATTATCTGTTTGAGTTTCTTATTGTGATTTGAAAGATGGCTAAAGACTCCGGTGAATTTTTACCTACACTGTGTTATGAATGAATAATAATAATAATAATAATAATAATAATAATAATAATAATAATAATAATAATAATAATAATAATAATAATAATAATAAGAAGAAGAAGAAGAAGAAGAAGAAGAAGAAGAAGAAGAACAACAACAACAACAACAACAACAACAATAATAATAATGATAATAATAATAATATTTTTCTTTCTTCATAAATAAATTCAGTTCTTCAGGGCAAATATTATTGAATAGTCATAGAAATGATCTTGTTTTAATTAGTGTTTTATAATTAGCATTTTTTTTTCAATTGATAGAACTGAAACGGTAACTATTTTCTCTCGTTTTGTATTCCTTTTGTATCTTTCGATTCTCTTCAACGAAATAAAGACCGTTCTGCGGCGGCAGCTGCAGAATGATTTGTCAAAAACAAATTGCAAAGATTAAAATATTCTCACATAATTTCATTGAGATCATTGACATAAATATAATGCATTCAATTATATACTCTGCTTTTTAAACCATCCATTAGAATTATAACATTTAGTGGAATCTGTAAACGGTTTAGTGATTTTCAGCTAAAATTAAAAAGTTCAGTGGATTAAGGCTCTGCTAATGAGGAGTATCTTGCTTTTAATTGGCCAATTGTTGTGCTAATAATTTCGTGGTAGCGCATTCTATAAATGTTGTAGGTCAATAGATTTATACTTGGATCTCTTTAACTTGGATTGCTGCATCGGTAACATACATTTCCTCTGGTATTTCATAAAACATTGAAAAGCTTATATTCGAGTACGTTTCTATATTTCATTTTGTGTTTCTTTTGCTCTTTAGAATATATTACATCAAGTCTTTTAATCCAAAATATGTTAAATAAGGCACCAGTGAAGGTAACTATATCTCTAATTCTAATAAAAACACGCAATCAGAATCTTTTAAAATGCAGAATTTATAGTGCTCTGACCTCATGCTTCAGGATTCTCACTGATGTTTTAAAAGAAAACTGATTAGGAAATAGCAATTTTCTTTAGAAGTATTAATGAGACGTGACGAATAATTCCATTTTGTTGCTGCTGCTTTGAAAATAGTCCTTTTGGGTAATTTCGTAAAAACATATCCAGTTCATTTATTTTTTTTAAGAAATGCTTTTTTGTTCTTTTATAGCAGAGCATGCCTGTGAAAGAACTAAGTTCACTGCATGAGCACAACACTGAATAAAGATGAGAGATTAATATTTCTTCCATAGTAAGGCGGCGAGCAGACAGAATCGTTAGCATGCTGCTCAAAATGCTTAGTGACATTTCGCCCGTCTTTACGTTCTGAGTTCAAATTCTGCTGAGGTTGATTTTTGCCTTTCATCCTTTCGGGATCGATAAAATGAGTACCAGTCGAGCACTGGGATCGATGTAATCGATTTACCCATCCCCTGACATTACTGGCTTTGTACCAAAGTCTGAGACCAAAATTTCTCCCCAGTTTTTTTTTTCACTGCCACAGTTAATTTTCCTGCCACTACAGTAGCACCATCATAGGTTGGTGCAATCAATTTATTTCCAAACTTACACAATTCAATACATTTAAGGACATATTCAAATAGAAGTATTTGCTAAATTAACATGATTAACACCGATATAGCGTTCTTTCGCAACGGAATCGTTCGCAACATAACGTAAACAAGTTGACTGTTGCAAATAGTTCGATATATCGGATACTTCATTTACAAAGAATAGCAAAAAATTTAGCTTAATTACGTTTTTTTTTTTTAGTTCATTCAACATTAATTTTTATCATGCATTGATCAAGTCATTCTGAATTCTTTTCGAGAGACCCGAGAAACTGTAGGTATATGGCTTGTCACTTTTTCGCCATACTAATTTTTCTTTTGCTTTGTTTTTTTTAATGATTCTCGCGATTATTGGATGCTTCAGATACAAAATCACCACGAAGTGGATAATTCTTGGCGATCTAAAGAAGTAGACGCATCGATCAATCTCCACAAAGTAGCTCTGTTATAACTTTATTATGCTACCGTGTGGTGTCTTTTATTTGTACTAGTTGTAAGTCTGCGAACATTTCCAAATATATTAAGATTGATGAGATATTTCATGTATCTTTGAAAATGTTCATGTTTTAGCATGGACCATACACAGATTATGTAGACCATCGTAATCTTTCTCATTGTAAATAATCCCTTCTAAACTAAATAACAAGCATCGCCTGCAAAATAATTTAAGTGTTTTCTTTTATATGAAATTAACTTGAAAATGTTTCATACATTTCTATTCGGAACTTTAGAAATTAGTTAATTTCACTACTCCTCTGCCATAATATATATATTTTTCCCCTTCAAAGGAATTTTTTAAAAAACTGTTTTTCAAACTTTCCTTCATAACGCACATTTCAGTCTTTTAGACCGAAATGCAGTAACGTAATGAAGTTAAACAAAACAAAGTTCAAAAGACATTTAAGATCAAATATAATCGGCGATGTTTTGATGTGCCTCTGCATGTGTGTGTATGTGTGTATCTGTTTAAGTGTGTACCCTTTCTGTGAATTGAAAAACGTTCCCTTAAGTTTGAATAATACGGAAGGCAATCTTATTACGGGTTTATTAGATAACGATTTACAACGAAAGATGTAAAAATGTATTCTTTTCGGATGTTAGCTATCAGACAGAATATTTAATAAATCTTTGTTTACCGTGTAAATTGTCTTTCTTGATTTGCGAAACTTGTGTGTTTTAGTAATTGATTAGTGTAACAAAGTTAATTAGACTGAAAAAAAGAAAGATGGTTTAAGTGATATGTATCAAATAACTTCTATTTCATAATGCTTTCTAACATCGGTCAATTGATCATAACTTGTATTCGCTCTACCATTACTTGTGAATAAATCGGCTACTTAGTGACATCAGACACTAACAAATTAGAATAGTGACTGACCCTCAACCTCAAGAGTAAACTGAACGTGTAGATTAATAAAACGAAATTAAAATTCAATTTTAACGTGATAAAGTATTAGTAAACAAACAACTTATTTGTTTGCAAATTAATATGTTAGTAAAAAAATTAGAACACCTGTATCAAAAGGTAGAGTCAATAATGAAACCACTTGCATGGCATAAATGAGAGGCAAAGGAACTGAAATGAGATAAGTGTATATAATTAATATAGCGTAGCACAATATGATTATGTAATGGCATGTCTGCTAAATAGCTATGATGCCTATAATAATAAGAATAGGACAGGACAGTATTTACATTGGAAAATATGTAAACGCTACAAAATCAGCACTCCTGCTTACTGGTATAAACATCATCTTGAGCCAGTCATTGAAGGTAGAAATGTTACTATCCTCTGGTATTTTCCAGTCAACACCGACAGAAAGATCCAGGCTAATCGACCAGACATAGTCATTAAAGACGGGGAAGAAAATACTTGTAGACTAATACATGTACGTTTTCCTACTGATAAAAATATATCTGTTGAGGGATTTGACAAATTAAATAAATATAAGGTCCTTGAAATTGAAATACAAAAGATGTGGCATCTTGAAGCGACAACCGTTTTTTTTTATTGTGGTCCCCTGGGTATGATGGAAAAGGGATGTCAGAAATATCTTGATAATATCCCAGGAGAACCAGGTCTCAGAGAAATCCAAAAGATTGTGCCGACAAGTACTGCCCACATCCTTAGAAAATCCCTATCAATTTTAATATCTGTGTTGTATTACATGAAGAAATTTCGCTGCTGTCCCCGTCTTACTGCAACATCTCTTATCCTTCACTCGCTCTAGGACGCTGTGTGTATCTCGGCATGTGATTGTAACAAACTTGCAGATTAAAACTAAATAATAATAATAAAAATAATAATTATGTAAAACACTTTAAATATAGTGAAAATAAAAGCATCACAACAAACCATAGCACATACCCAAAGCACACAGTGTTGTGCTCGGTAGTGCAGTGAAAGCACGTGATAAAAATAAGACTACTGAATAATAATAATAATAATAATAATAATAATAATAATAATAATAATAATAATAATAATAATAATAATTCTTCCTACAAAAGGCTCAGAACGTAAAGACGGATGAAATACCGCTGAGCATTTCCTCCGGCGTGCTAAAAATTCTTCTAGCTTGCCTTATTATTATTATTATTATTATTATTATTATTATTATTATTGTTATTATCATCATCATCATCATTATTGTTATTATTATTATTATTATTATTATTATTATTATTATTATTATTATTATTATTATTATTATTATTATTATTATTATTATTATATGTTTGACTTTTGCTTTGCATTTGTACAAGTTGGATCCAAGTCTCACCCAGAGACCTCAAGAGACAACAAGTTAGAAGTTCAAGTTGGTGTTATGACTAGGGTGCCATATATTTGGTTTTGCACAAAGTATTGTTCTAGAGAATTTTTTTATTTTATTTATGTGTTTCAGCCAAGTGGCTGCGGTCATGCTGGTGCACCGTTTAAGAAAAGATAAGAAAATTATTATAAGTTTGTTTTAAAATTTGAGATTACATAAACTGAAGATTACGTAGGACATGGGCAATTCCCAGGTCCACAACTCTTCAATGCTCCGCCCCCGCAAAAAAAAAGAAACTTACACAATGTACATGTAGATGTTTTCAAAATGAACTGAACAGTCTCCTATTCACGATAGCAGGCGTAGAACATCTCAGCCAGAAGTGCAGATGAGGGAGTGTCAAACTCCCTCATATGCAGAATGAACCGTCAGTCAGTGTAAAAGCACGTACGGAGTGGTGAAGAAACCGGCCAAATAAGAATGCTATGGAAAAGGTAGAAAATCACGTTAATGACCTAACATGACCGCAGCGGCATGCCTGAAACGCATTAAAAAAAAAGAGAAATGTGTGTGTGTGTGTGTGTGTGTGTGTGTGTGTGTGTGTGTGTGATAGATAGATAGATAGATAGATAGATAGATAGATAGATAGATAGATAGATAGATAGATAGATAGATAGATAGATAGGTAGGTAGGTAGGTAGGTAGGTAGGTAGGTAGATAGAAAAACGCAAAAATTTAGTTACATATACATAGTAATATATCTATATCTCTGAATATGTACATACATCTATACACACACACACACACACACACACACACATATATATATATATATATATATATATATATATATATATATATATATATATATATATATATATATATATATATATATATATATATACACATATATATATATGTATGTATGCATGTATGTATGTATGTATGTATGTATGTATTTATGTATGTATGTACGCATGTATGTATGTATGTATGTATGCACGCATGTATGTATGTATGTATGTAAGTATGTATGTATGTATGTATGTATGTATGTGTGTATGTATGTATGCATGTGCAGAGATATGAAGTGAGAGGGGTGAGAGATGTTAAGAAGTAGGAAGTAGATAAATAGATATAAGTGTTTATATGGATGTGTGTAAGTGGTTAGTCAATAAGTATTCAATGCATCTGTCTATTCTTGCTAGAAGGTAAAGATTATGGTTAGATGTTTGGAGCAAATTAAAGAGCCAGGTTTGAAATGAAGAGTGTCGTGATTGCGTGGAAAAACTCGAGGCATTAAACTCTGTTCAGCAATAATGACACCAGCAACAATTTGACGTCATCCAATAAGAAATAAATCAATTGTATGTTAGTTAATACTATGTTGGCATGCAATCCCATTTGTCATGTTAACGTTAGGACGTTTTCTGAAACGCTCCGTTATTTCCATAGTATGTTCCTTAACGCATCATAAACTAATCGATAATGTTAAACATGGAAAAATAGAAGTCAACATCAAAGTGTAAATCTGAAACACGTCTCCATCCATATCATTGGTTCTCAAAATGGGCACTATATCCCCAATGCTGTCAGAGGCTGCTGATAGTTATTAAGCGGTCATTACATGCGATGCCATTCCCTAAGTTAATGGTAGGTTTGTTCCTGCCACACCTTTTAACACTTATGTTTGTTAATATTTTGTAGTATTACGTGATCCATGATTCTTGATAACGATATAGGGTAAAAAAAAAACTATTGTAAATGAAGTGCGGTGTAAAATGGAGTGATTTGGAAAAGTTTTAGAATCTCTGCTCCACACAACAATGGGTTAAATGCAAATATTTACCAAATGTGGGTCCCTAAAGGGCTTCAAATTTGCTAATTTCCTTTCTAGCATAGAGTATCTAACAATTCAGTGTAAACATGTTATTCTAAAAAAGACCCAGATTATACGAACGAACGAAGAAAATGGTAAGGAATAGTTCAACATGAAAACAATAGCACCCTTCCACAAATCATGGTCTACTCTTTTAAATAACAAAATACACATTGCAGAAGATAGGCACTCATATACATGCAGAGGGGATTGTAAAAGCCGTAATATTTTGTTCAACAGTCTGTTTAATCCAGATTGACTAGAATTAAATAACATGGGAGACCTACTGTATGTTATACTAGGATTGTAATATATATAAAGATCACATACTCTCAGGAATCCAGAAGTTTTCCTTCAGTATATTTTAAATCAATGAAACATCTAGGTTTTATCCTATTGACGATTTCCTAAATGTGGAAATACCTGATCTAAACATCACAAGAAGATGGTTAGGAACACACTTGGATTTAATAATGATTACTGAGATGAAAAAGGTATTTTTGACGAGATATGCATATACATATACACACACCCTCACACGCACGCACTCATACACACACACATACATCATACACATACATACATACATACATACATACATATATACATACATACATGCATACACATACACACATGCATACATACACACATACATACATAAATTACATACATCCATACATACATACATATATACATACATACATATATACATACATACATACATGTATGATTGGACGTTTGATGAGATCCGAGCCATTGATGTGAAAACCCGAAAGATACTACCAAGCACACATAATTACCACATAAACAGTAACAAAGACAACCACTACCGAAAACGTAAACAAGGCGACAGAGGCTTAACATCGATCTAAAATGCCTTTGAATGTCGTATCATATCATTTCGGCAACATCTTTTAACCACCAAGTGTCGAAGTACATCCCTTGACCAAGTTTGCATACATGAGGCTGATAACATCATAAGACTTAGAAGATAGCTTCTTGAGCAACATTCTTTGTCTGATAACCTAGAATATATGCCCAAAGAAGTCACACGACTCTACCGTAACATATCATCAGATGAAAGGATGAGCTTTTATAAACAGAAGACTATGCATGGAAATGTTAGTCGAAAGCTCCGAGATGATAGCACCATCGATCAACAAAGCAGTTTATCATGGACCAATAGCCAGATTACTACCTCCCACTTTGAATGGTATGCGTTTGCAATTCATGAACAGGAAATATCAACCAAGTACCTGAGGCACAAAAGTGATAGAGGTGCAGGAAAAGTAGTAAAATGTAACAACCGATGCAGACTTTGTCGAGTTAACGCCGAAGATATCATTCAAATCATAAGCAGTTATCCGAAAATCTCAACACGGTATTATCTACCGATGAGACATGATGCAGCTAGGACACTCCGTAACGAAATCCGTTAGAAGGATAACTACAAGGACAAAAAAAAAAGAACCCACGGTATGTATGATAGAAGCCATAGCCACACATAATAAATAGGTGGAATGTCTCCGTGAAGACCTCAATAAAATGTAAGCACAACAGGCCTGATATAATGATTTGGGATAAAGAGAAACTGTGCACAGTTATGAAAATTAGCTGACCAGCGAATGTTAAAATACAGCAGAAGCAGAAGATCAGTGAAAAAGAGAATACCTACACTGAACTATTGAAAAATCTGCAGTTACTCTATCCAGATTACAAGTTCAGATTTATACCTGTAATTATTGGGGCCCTGGTACATGTAGTACACTGCCTAAATACCAATCTTGGGGAATTAGACTTCTTAAAACCAGAAAGGGGTAAGTCCACAGATCCAATCCATCACTGGAACTGTAAAAATCTGTAAAATTTCCCAGAAATTTATCATTTAAATATATATGAGCATGTCTAGATATGTTTACATACATAAAGCGAAGCATACAAATCTGCACAAACAAAAATACCCTGGTATTGATGTTGAAATTCCAATGGAGGAGCCTTGAATCTAGGTTAGAAACCGGCTCTCTCTATTGGCAAGAAATCTTGAAATAAAACTGAACAATGATATTCATTCTTGTAAGCAGCAATAAAAAAAGACTGAAACGTATAAAAGAATAAAGGACTAAAAGAGTAAGAAAAAATATACATATAGATGAGTGTATATGCATGTATGTGTGAGTGAGGTGATTATTCTTTTCGGCATGTAAAAATGATTTTGCTACAAGATTCCTTTCAACTGCAATAGTCAAGTCACAATAGACCCCTTTTTAAGTATGTGTACTCGGGAACAACATAATCTATAATATTAAATGTATAAGGCGGCGAGCAGGCAGAATCATTAGGGCGCCGGGCGAAATGCATAGCGGCGTTTCGTCCGTCTTTACGTTCTGAGATCAAATTCCGCCTAGGTCAACTTTGCCTTTCAGCCTTTCGAGATCAATAAAATAAGTACCCCTTGCAAACTAAGATCGATGTAATCGACTTACCCACACTCTCGAGTTTGTTGGCCTTATGTCTGGACTTGAAACCATTATTAGGTATTAATACAAATACCTAAGTAACGTTACTCCAAAAATGACTCTTTTTGTTCTATGGCAGTAAATATTATCTACTGATTATTTGAGAACGCGGCTATTATTTCCTTCACACTTTGCTTGGGTAAACTGATATCGTTATATTGACATTTATCTAATTCTTCTAAGAAAATGGGCGAATTTATACATTTTCTTTCCCATAGGATCGTAAAAAAAATCAAATGAATCAAACTTAACACGTATTTATGCATGGGTTATGGAAAAGAGAACAGTTCACAAAATAGATATTTTTCAAGATTTACCTGACAACCCAGGCATTTGAGTTGAGAGCCTAGTGAACATCCAGCTTGAACTGCCTGGTATTATTGAAAGAAATGTCTGAATGATACACCAAGTGTGGCTTCACATACAAGACTCTTGAAGCATTGGCGGAGAAAAGTAAATTTAGCTTATCCCGTATTAGTTTATATCCACACAATCTGGTTTTTACCTGTCAGGTGATGTAGGTTCCCTTATTAAGCTTTTAAAGCAAAAATAACAACAATAAAGTCCCACAGCAATTTATGTTCGGCATAGTAAAGAAATATCATTATTCACAAACTCACAAAATTCGCGAGGTTTTTTCCTACAACAACTTTATCTGAGTTGGCAGCTATGCAATATCTCACAGCTTTGGGAATAACCAAACGTATTCTGCTTCAATAACAGCACCGGTAGTTGGCGCATCTTTCTCAAACTGTTCGTAAAGTGCCTTAGCGTTTTTCTTTTAATAAATAAATACTTTACTCACCGAATCACTTATGTTTTCTTTTCTTTCCTCTTTTTGATATACAGTTGTGAATGATTCTTCAGCTCATTGCTTTGTGATGTATGAGTGTTAACTTGCATCATAGACCTTTGACCATCGATGCATTTTTAAGCTAGTGAATTTCTTCTTTTTTTAATGGTACAGATTGCAGATTTGCTCAAACCATACATTAATATCATATAAATTAACGCTACTTCTTTAGAAATTATATATATATATATATATATATATATATATATATATATATATATATATATATATATATATATATATATATATATATATACATACATATATATATATATATATATATATATATATATGTATGTATATATATATATATATATATATATATATATATATATATATATATATATATAGAGAGAGAGAGAGAGAGAGAGAGAGAGAGAGAGACAGAGAGAGAGAGAGACAGACAGACAGACAGACAGAGTGGTGGTATGCTGTCAACTTAATGTGACAGTCCCATGAAAGGAAATTACACTACTGCTATTTAGCCCTAGGAAGCAGCATCGCTTCCTGTCGGTCTTGATACATTTTCTGTGTGTCCTTATGTTTACAAAGGGGGAGATAAGCACCTCCACCCAGTGAAGCCAGCATCCAGAGACTAGTTTCTGAGACATTACTCGTCATCAGTCTGGAGTAGTCTCTAGATGCCGCCTTAGCTGTGTGGAGGTGCTTATCACTCCTTTTGTAAACATAAGCATACAGAAAAGGTACCAAGGACGACAGGAAGCGGTGCTGCTTCCTAAGGCTAAATAGCAGTACTATTATTCCATTTCATGATTTTTGGAATAAATTCTAGGCCGTAATAAAGTTCAAGCAGTATCTCTTTCCAAGCACGCACGCACGCACGCATACTCACACACACACACACACACATTTTTTCTCTGCTATCGTCATTCATGGAACCTCTGCGGCGATCACACTTCACGCACTTTACTTCCAAGCACTGCTATAAAGACAAGAAGTGAACGAGAACGTTATAATTTAGTGTGCATGCGCGACAGAGTTCAAGGTCAATGTCTGCTACTCACATTCCCTCTGCGTACTTTAGTTCCGTTACCATAGCAACTTATTCATCAGACATTATATATATATATAAATATATATATATATATATATATATATATATATATATATATATCCATCTAATATAGGAGAAAATTTTCAAAAAATTTTATCAGTGGCCAGCATATTAAAAAATACTTTTTAAGGTGAAAATTATAAACAACTTATAAATAAGTGCAAAAGAAAAAAATCCTGCGCCAAATATGCCGAGAAATAGACTTTAAATCGTCAATAACCACATATAATTCATCACTAAAAGCACGCATCTCGAAGCAAACTGACAGAAATTTCAGCAGGTACACCCAGATCAAACATATATACACGATATTATTGATGATATATATATATATATATATTGAGATAGAAATGGTAAAACAATAAAGAATGAAAGAATATATATATATATATATATATATATATATAAAGGAGAAATAATCTATATTAAATCGCTGAGCAAGATATAAACAGTAGCAGTACGGAACCGTAACATATAATCGCCGACCAAGTGTGGCATCCTATACAGGACAGTGTTACTGCCATTTATAACCCCAGGAAGACATCTCCAACTAGCTAACGGCACACACACGCAGATACATACATACATACATACATACATACATACATACATACATACATACATACATGCATACGTACATACGATTAAAGCACGACTGTTTTCTGTTTAGAATATAAGACGTTTCCCCGTTCTATTATATTCCTTACTGTTATGGGAGTTTCTCTATAGATTTTTCTAGTTACATTTGATTAAGGTTAAAAAAAGGCTATATTGTTCTCATGTCATAGTGTCAAGATATAGAATGTCCTGAGTCATGCATTTTGCTTACATAAATAAAGACACATCAGCACAAGACCACAAACTGATATTGTCATGTGATACAACAGGAAGTGACCTCTGGATGCTTAACTGTAAAAGTTGACCTTTACGAAATTTGAACTTAAAACACGATACTTTGTTTATATATTGCTTGTATTCCTAGCTATTACTAACAATAATGAGACTGGCGAGGAACAGTGACAAATGTGCCTGGTGTTTGGTGTTTTGACGCAGTCTCTATTTTGTATGCTAAAGAATAGTGTTGTAGTGATATTAAGAATTATTATATTTTTCAGTTATTCCTGTTTCTTTTAACGAGTATTATATATATATATATACATATATATATATGTGTGTGTGTGTGTGTGTGTGTGTGTGTGTGTGTGTGTGTGTGTGTGTGTGTGTGTGTGTGTGTGCGTGTGTGTGTGTGTGTGTGTGTGTGTGTGCCATAATATAATAAACAAAGCAACCAGTTTTCAAGACGTTGAAGACCACTTTGCGAAACTTCGAGATTTAGTAGAGATAGCAGCCAAAATTTCTTACAAACCTTTCTCACCATAGTAACGGAATGATGCATTGCATAACGTAAAACGACTTTCGTTACATTGAGAGTTCAACGGTACGGTAAAAAAAAACAGAGAAACGAAAGAAAAGCCAGTAAGATATAACTAGATATAGCTTAAGTTTCACCTTATTAAAGTTAAGTTGTTGTTGGCACTCCGTCTCTTACGACGTCGAGGGTTCCAGTTGATCCGATCAACGGAACAGCCTGCTCGTGAAATTAACGTGCAAGTGGCTGAGCACTCCACAGACATGTGTACCCTTAACGTAGTTCTCGGGGATATTCAGCGTGACATAGTGTGACAAGGCTGACCCTTTGAATTACAGGCACAACAGGAAGTAAGAGAGAGAAAATTGTGGTGAAAGAGTACAGCAGGGTTCGCCACCATCCCCTGCCGGAGTCTCGTGGAGCTTTAGGTGTTTTCGCTCAATAAACACTCACAATGCCCGGTCTGGGAATGGAAACCACGATCCTGTGACCGCGAGTCCGCTGCCCTAACCACTGGGCCATTGCGCCTCCACATTAAAGTTAAGATACAGTATGGAACAAGTGTTGACAGATCATCTTCAGTAAGGCGAAGTGGTAGAGGCGTTAAAACATCGAACAGTATATTTTGTATTATTTATTCAGTTTCTTATGTCCTGAATTCAAATCCTACCGATCTCAGTGTGTCTTGCATTCTTCCAGAGTCGATAAGTAAACGTTCTAGAGCGGAGGACCGGTGGAATTGTTAAGATCGGGATGCTTTACCGAATTTGATCCGGCTCTTTATGCTTTGAATTGAAACCCTGCAGTAGACTAATTGCATGGTAGACTTACGATTTACCTCCAACGCCTGGGCAGAGTGACCCTAGAGAGTCTTGTTAGTTGAAAACATTCGAGCAAGATTTCTGTTTTAGGATACCTTCCCCAGTATGTGGAAGGTATCTTAAAAACCTGCCAGAAAGGGAACGATCATGCTCGACGAGAAAACACCGACCGAACGACGAAATTTGAGCATACAGTAACGAAAATACATCATGTGAGGTTAAATTCTCAAAGCGATGACACCGCTCGAAACAGACACAATAATTGTTAGAAAGGAAATGCATTTCAGAAACAACGAAAGTACTTAGAAGAATCATTATCAACAATAGATGTAAGATTAGGAGAGCAACCTACCGTCAACTACTTATATAAATTAAACAAAATATAAAACATATTCCAAAAGTCAACTTAAATACAATTCCACTTGCATAACAGAAATAGCTAACCTTATTAGAACAAGGATACCGTCAATGGAATAGACAAGGAAACATCAAAACAAATACCTCAAAGAAAATTATCAATCATTTGTACCCAGCCTAAATCATATAACAAACAGCATTGACAACTACGATAACCAGTTCACACGTCATGCTACAATAATGACGTTAAGTAACACACCAAGACTTCACCAGCGTGCAAATTGATTTAACAAACTCTTCGAAATCACTTACCAAAATATACACTCAAAGAACATAGAAATACATAACGTAAGTCAATTATCTACTTCGACCAGAAACCTTTGCCATTTCTTCCACCAGGCACTAACAACGCAACAAGAAAATTCAAAAACTCAAAAACTCAGACTGGGAGTTGATAAATTTTGAAGTATGCAGATAAAGCACTTGCTGTCTACTTCGGAGTGATTTCTAATTAAAAGGTAATATGAAAATAAAGTCAAAGGACACTCAACTGATAGAACCATTAGAGCGTCAGACAAAATACATTAATATTTAGTTATGGTAATTTACATACTGTGTTGATAAAATAAAGTACCAGTGAAGCACTTTGATTGGTATTATAGGCTTACTTTTTTTGCTCTGCAAATTTTTGGCCTTGTGCATAAATTAGAAATTAAGTATAAGGATCTACAGTCAAAACACTAAAATCCAACGAAAATAATGTGTTTATTATCATAACTTCCAAACCATTATCTGAAACAAGCACGCCTATATACAGGAATTGAAATTGCTCCAATAATATTCTTTTCAATTACTCCCTTTCCAAAATAGCCTCTGTGATTAGAGACTATAAATAACAAGGCCAAATTCAACTTCTATCGTTCAGCATCTGTAGACCTGTGTCGGAGTGTCACAGAATTTGTAATGACGATAAAAAGTATGCATAAAAGGCCTATATATGCATAAACTCCAAATATCAGCAAATAGATATAAGAAAATTTGAAAAAATAAAAACAGGTACGAACTGAGGAGAGAGGCATGTTTTAAGTGCATATGCAGCAAAAACAGTTGTTTCTTACGCATACATTTGCATGCCCACATACCCCAAACCCAACCATTCACTCCTATACAACGGGAAAGATAGAGAGAAAGAAAGAGAGGTATACATACATACTTGCATACATACATTCACCCATGCATAAATATATGGTTATATCTTGCCTATTTGACGAGAAATATTACAGATACCTTGGAATAGATGAAAATCTATACTGCGATGCAAGTTATAACATGGAACACATGAGCGAAGTACGACGCTGAGATAAAAATATGCTCCTCACAACTCTACGCACACAATAAATCAGTTACCCAGAATGTGTGCTGTATTAGTAATCATACCAAAATGTTGTTATGATCACTGGATATGAGTTCTGAGCCTTTGATGTTAAAATCTAAAAACTGTCAACCGGCACCTGAAATTTTTACAACAACGACTGCCAGTGAATAAAGCGAAAACAATGAAGAAGAGGTTTAACAACGATTCAATGTGGAATCGTATCCTTTCAACAAGCTTTACTTAACTTCCCAGCGTCCAATTGCTTCCACGTATGTATACATCAGGCAGATAACATTATGAGATTTGGAAAAAAGATTCTCGGGAAGTGTTCTCTGACTGATGACCAAGGATATGCATCTTGAAAATTGACATAAAAGTACAGCCATATATCATCAGAGAAAAAGCTGTACGCATTTCAACAGAAGATGCTAGCTAAATTGACAGTGACGTATATGCCCAAAATCGTCAGCCTTAGACCAACAACCGATACACAGCTTTTAACTTTGAAGAGTATACTTATCTAATCCAAGAAGGGGAAATATTAATAAGAGTCCTGGTGCACAAAACAAAGAAGAATAGAACAAGAAATAGGGATGCAAGATAAAACTTAAACTATGCCAAATAAAGATCCGTTAAAAGGAGGCTACAGTTATTTCCAATAATAGTACCTCTCATTTGTTTAAAAGTTTCCTTCCTGTTTAATACTAAAATACCCATTGTATCTAATATTAAAAATATTAGATTTTTCATATATATATATAATTCCTAATGCATTCGAAAACGGAGTTGCCGATTTTGTCGCATGGGGTATCAAAGGATTCAGTAATCTTTCGACTACAAAATAAATTTTATTTTCATTTGTATATTTGCATTAAAAAAATTTAACACTGTAATCTTTCTATAAGACAGCTATCGTAAACAACACTTTATACCACGACGACAACGTGGTATATGAGCGTGTACCTTAAAAGACATCCATTTCTCTATATTTTATGAGGAAATACAGTCGCTCACTTTCTCTTTCACATGCACACGCACACATACATACAAAAAAGATGTATGCATATGTATTTATATATGTGTATATGAAATATAATGTGTGTGTGAAAGAGAAAGAGAGAAAGAAGGTGAGTGTTACTTACATATACATTCAAAAATACATGAAAACATACAACGTCACTCACTCTCTCTTTCTCTCTCTCTCTCTCACATACACACAGACACGCACACACACACACACACACACACACACACACTCGTCCATTTCATATACACGTACATACATCTTTTATTTGCTCTTCTCTTGCACTTTCTGTTCTAACTTCAAAGCAAATGTCGCTTTTTCACTGTCTCCTCTCTTGCAATTTCTGCTCTCTTCAAAGCAGAAAGAAATAAAAAATTTTTACGGAAATTAACGAAGAATCATAAGATCCTATATGATCGACCATATGATCGAGTTGACTACTTTTCTGCTTCAAACGAAAGAATGCTATAAAATATCTTCCTATGGTCCATACACACACGCGCGCGCGATAAAACTTCTGTTATTTCTTGCTATGTGCACGCGCAAAATTACAGCTCAAATCCAATTGAAATCATCCTTTCCTATTCTGTAATTCGTGCTTGTGATGACCGGTATTTAAAAACCTGATCTTCGATATAAACTTAAAAGGAAGTTCTGCCAGAAATCCTTACTTTACCTGTTGTTTCTAGAATGTCCCACATGACATCTGTGCCCCTCCACCCCCAGATTTTTTCCTAAATTTCTTCCGATTCCTATGTTTTCAATCCAAGGGATTAGAGTTTCTCCCAAGAAATACGTTCTCAATATTTTAATTTTCTCCGTTCCCACCCCCGATTTCTTAATTTTTTAAACTTTTTTCGAAATTTGTTCTTGCTTATCCACGGAGGGAGAAGGGGGGGGGGGGGAACAGAGTACGAATCTTTAAGATTTTTCTTCTTTCTATTTTCTTAAAGAAACACTAAAATCTCCTTTCCAAACATCTACCCATCTCACCACCACTTTCAAAAAGCTACAAACTCCCAATATTTCATTTTTAGCATTTTGGAAAGCGGGAAAGTTTCTTCAGAAATAATGCCATTAACCTGTTCTATCATGTAAGGTTTTCTGGTGGTGGTCTGAATTTATTTTACGTCGGCTATTTCAGAACAATTTTACGCATTCGTGAAACATCAGACGAAAGTGAAATATTGAGTGTTTTTAGATTTTTGAAAGCGGCTAAGTGATGGGTGGACAATGTGGGAGAAATGGCTTTGAGTGTTTCTTTAAGAAAAGTTAAACTTTAAAAAGAAAATATTTCTCAGATTCGTAATGTCTGTATTTTTCTTCATGGATTTAAAAAAGAATTCGAAAAATGTTACAAACTAAGAAATTGCGGTGGGGACGGGGGAGGAATTAAAATTTAAAAAAACGTGATTTCTGAATAAACCTCCTTTTATACGTGGAACAATACATAGTTTGTGATCCTTCTTAAGAACAGAAAGCACTTTCATGCAAACCCATGCTAATTGTACCCTCCCCCTTTACTTTTAAACAAAGAATAACTTCTAGTTCATTATATATCAGGTGTGCTGATTCTGCTCATAAGAAAGAAACAAATAATACAATGTGGCTGTAAGTTATAACATTTGGGGCAACGCTGGGATGCGTTGGTAGTGTGTGTGTGCGTGTGTGTGTGTGTGTGTGTGTGTGTGTGTGTGTGTGTGTGCCCATACATTAACTTTAACCTATTAGTTTAAATATGCCTGCCTCTTCTAGTTTTGAGTTTGGATTATTATACTCTGTACAAAAATGTGCACATGCCTTAATCTTCATTAGGTCCTGAAGTTTTTCTTAAGAATTCTTGATAGTCATTCATTTAATAATGCCGGTTAATTGCATAATTTGATTAGTTGTACAATTTTTTCAAAACATCTAACGATTAAGCCGCCAATTTATGCGAAATTAATTGTTAATTTCATATGCAAATGACGTCAATTTCAGTAATTACGTAACATTTGTGTATATTTTTTAAAATTCCGAGTAAAATCTTTCAAAATGTCGCTTGAAATATAATATGTTTTAATATGAAGAGTGATAGCGATAACTTCCGTTTTCTGTTTGATGGGGGTAAAATGACAAGTAGTCAATACTTGATGTTTACAAACAATCAATGTCAAAGAATTAAAAGAATTCAGGTTTCTTTCATCATTTCAATAAGTTAAAAACTGTCGAAGCTCGGATTGAAAGTGTAATAAAATCTTCAATAATTATATTTTTAATTTAGATAAAATTGGTAAGACAAAATGGTGAAGAGATGCCTTTTTATTTTATTTATTTATCTATTTATTTTTCATTGTTGACAATTTTATCCTTCGAATGGCCTAGTTAGTTCTTTCTTAATACGTATGACCATAGTTGTTATCATTAAGTAGAACAAGGATATCCGGATATAAGCTTCGGTAAATGAAGAATATCAAGTTTAATTGAAAAACCTTCATGATTAATGAAAAACAAGTCAAATGATTTTTATACCAGTACATTTCTATTGAAAAATAGCTTGGTCTAGTTTGAGTGCAAGTGAATTACGTATATTCCAAACGTACTGTAAATAAAAAAAAAAAATTTTATGCTACAGGCAATATATAATCTTACAAATCATCGCATATCGCGCTGATTCGGTAAAGAGCATACTTCGGTTAATTGCATAAAGATTAAATCACCTGAGTTATATAACTATTATATTATAGTGAGTAAAGCATGCATGGGTCACCTTTTTGAGAAGAGGGCTGCATGAGATATGGCTCATTAACAAGCTTGCCCCACTACTAAAAACATTCAAGGTAAGTTTTCGTTAAGCGTGCCATTCAATAAGTCCAGCGGGTCATAGTTTGCCCATGACTTCTATAAAGTGTCAGTCACTAAACCGCACATACACGACAAAAGGTCTATACATTAAATGCTACCTTAAAATAGAATTGAGATAAGTATAACTATATATGCATTTGAAATTGATGTCATGATTCCTCGAAAATTTTATTCTTATAATATTGTATAATTGTGCAAAGCGAGATTGAAGTAAGCTTATTCAAACAAGCATATATACTTTTTCTAATTTTAGCACACGCCACCAGTTTTAAAAAGAGGGAGTCGGTCGATACCACCGACCCATGTACTTAACAAGTGATTTATTTTATCGAACCCAAAAGATAAAATGTGAAGTCGACTTCAACGGAATTTGAACTCAAAACCTAAACTACTGGAAGAAATGCCGTTAAATATTTTATCCAACGCGCTAATTATTGCGCCAGCTCACAAGTCTAAATTTTGGTATAGGATCAGCAGGTTTTGAACATAAAGGGGTGCGAAATACCGCCAAAAGCATTTTGTTCGGCATGCTAACGATTCTTTTCTACTATAGGCACAAAGCCTGAAATTTGGGGGAAGGGATTAGATCAATTACAACGACCCCAGAGCGTGACTGGTACTTATTTAATCGACTCCGAAAGAATGAAAGGCAAAGTCTACTTCAGCGGAATTTGAACCCAGAACGTAGCGACAGACGAAATACCGCTAAGTGCTTCGCCCGGCATGCTAACGATTCTGCCAGCTAGGCAACTTCCCTGAAGTAGATATGCAAATAGATAAACAACAAATACATTCAAGCTACAAAGATATTCAATACAGACGTCCTATTGGCAGGGTCGAAGAGCATTGAATAACTTTGCGGTTATTGTTCCAGTTCTGAGAGGACGACGCTGTTCTTCGTCTTTTGGAGGTCGATAAATAAAGTAACAGTCTTGTACTGGGGTTGATTCTTCTCTTTTTCTCACCTTTACGTCCTGTCTATCTCTCTTGAAGAAATTGACTTGCCTTGACCTGGAGAGAGATAGGTTCTGTCAGATCTAAACAATACCCAAAACATACCATTCCTTGCAATGGTGCCCAATGACACTATCATGTAGTTGAAAACCCAAGTCAAAGCATATACAACATATTAGTTCAGTACTATATGAATTTTTATAATATAATATTGGTTTCAAATTTTGGGACATGGCCAGCATTTTAGGGGAGAAGGTAAGTCATTTAAATTGATCCCAGTGCTTAACTAGTACTTATTTTATCAGCCCCGAAAGGATGGAAGGCAAAATAGACCCTGGCATATTTGAAGCCAGAGCGTAAAGACGGACGAAATGTTCGCCACCATTTTTCTTTATATAATATTAATATATGTAGTATGTCATTCAAACAAGTATGTATGCAATGCAAGACTTATCTTTCAAGCTGTAAGAAAATACAGCATATTAATCATGTTATCGTAGGTGCTTTCTGGGAACATAAGGGTAATTTTGTAAACATGGATTTCATTTGTAATGTCAAAGCTATTTTAAAATCCCTAAGAGGGTGTTGAGTTATAAAAATAACATCATATTCAGATATGCTGATAAGCTATCAGAAATTTCTCGTTATTTCAAAAACATGACACCTCATGCAACCCACTGATTGTTATCTTATGGTTTATTGAGAAAATGGTAACAATTGCAAAATATTTACGCAGTGGAGGCGATGTTTTTTGTATTTAAATACTTATTATTTCACAGCAAAATATTATTAATAAATGTTACTGCTCATTCCCAGGTCAGTCTTTGTTGAGCATTCCAGCCGGGAGCTATTTCATCTTTACTGTATCTAGGATTGCATTGTTCAGCGTGTTCTTTGAAAACGATAGATTGTGATTTAAAGGAGATTTGGTTGTTATTTCTAGCAGTTCCAGCGACTGCATAGAGGCTCGGTTATTGGTTCGCTTTGTGTTGTATGTGTTATAATATAAGCAAATCGTGCTGTTGTGGTTTAGATCTATTTAGAACTAGCAGAGATACTCGGCGTTGCCCGTGTTACATGCAATGGAAGAATAAGACTTTTCTGTTATATTTTCTCTAAGAAACATTCTAGTTCATCATTACCTATGATTCGAATATCATCAAAATTGCAGATGAGGGTTCTTTCCCTCTTTACATACCGTAAAAATTCTAATCATGACACATGTATCCCATACTACTGATCTTTATGCGCAAATTCCAAAATTGCGCCTGAAAAATGGAGGTCATGGAGCTCTAAAATGTAGAGCTCCAAACATCACGAAAATTCATGAACTGATCTTGGTGGACCGTCACCGAAAAATTGATGAACTTGTTGATATGACTGGTTAATCCTGGAGATCCTGCCAACGAATTTTGAGCGATGAATTGAGAATGAAAAGTGTTGCAGCAAAATTTGGGCTTCGCTTGCTCACGGAGTATCAAAAGCAGTCACGACTGAATGCTTGTTGTGAACTGAAAGAACAGTTGGAAGTTGATCCGGACCTTTTTTCGAAGGTCATAATGGTGACGAAAGCTGGTGCTATGGAATTTGCAAATGTGAGAGAGGTGAGGAGAAAAACGACAGAGACGTTAATAGGCATCACTTCGCAAGAGTTCCAGTACAGCTTCGAATAGTGGAAAACGCGTCCCGATCGATGTATTGCTTCAAATGGAAAATATTTTGAAGGCGATACAAGTGTTTAACACGGAAAAACTAAGTGAATAAAAATAATATTGGAAAACTCCGGTTTCTTTTGAGAACCCTCTCGTATATTGTATGCATGCCTATATTCATACATGCGTACAAACATACCCACAGACAAACAGATGTGTGCATGGGGAGGGGGAGGTACACGCGCGTGTGTGCGTACATTGTACGGTTTGACATAGTAACCTGAATGGATACTTGCAATAACCGATGTATATGAAGCAGCTAAATGGAAATTAAGATGCGTTAAGATTACGCAGCAATATGAACCGATTGTAGTTTTAAGTTTGTAACTAAAGAAAATTCTTTCAGTGTATTAGTAAATATTTCTACTTCAGAGAATAGGTTAACATTAACTCCAACCATTTGTTTCAGGCTAAATTTGGCAGTAAAATATATGACAATTCTCCATTAAATAGAGATTGAAAACCAATATGCTCTTCTTAAAGAATTCAGTTTACTCATAAATTTCCAAAAGATTCGTTAGATTGTTTCTATTTTTTTTTCTTCTAATTATGCTTCAAAACCAACCAATTTCAATTTTATGTCTCCTTTAGATTTGCGCGTGAAGATACTTCTAAATAACTGACAAGTTAATCAACTCAATACGCTAAAAAATGCAGTTCTCTCTTAAACCAAACTACAGGAGCATTTAAGGTTACTCTATAAATCATTATTGTGTGTGTGTGTGTGTGTGTGTGTGTGTGTGTGTGTATACACATATGCATGTAAGTGTATAATTATAGATGCATAAAATACACACACACACACACACACATACACACACACACGCACACACACACACACACACACACACACACACATATATATATATATATATATATATACCTACATAAAATCAAGGGTATAGGGATTTTAAATCCAACCTGTTACTTTAACAGCAGTCTGTGAAAATCTAGACTTGGCTAACCATATTGAATATGAAGATACATTTGAGATCGTGTAGAATTAATAAATACAGTTTAACCCCTTTCGATTGCTAAATCGTTAGTCCACTTCGAAGGATTTTATGTAAATTTCCAGTGTATATTAGAAATACATAATATAGAATGGAGAATTTTACATCTTCAATTAAACTTTTCCAGCGAATAAAATTCCATCACGTGTTTCTATTGTACAAGTGTTTCAGTGTTCTTTGTTTTGATGGTTTGCTGCAGCAAATTGTTTCATATTAAATCAGTAATAGTGCAACTTCTGATCCAAAGATTGACATTCTTATACAACTTTTTTTCAAGGTGTTCCCCCTACGGTCGAATGAAGTAAATTCATCCACCCGTATGAGGAACACCTTGAAAAAAAATGGTATAAGAATGCCAGCCTTTGGATCGGAATTTATACTATAATTGATTTAATATAAATCGATTAGTTGCACAGAAATATCACATCAAAGGACCCTGAGACACATTTACAACAAAAACATGCGCTGGAATTTTATACGCTGGAAAATTTTTATTATAGATGCATAATCCTCCATTCTTTATTATGTCTTTGTATATCCAAAGTGCTCGGCCTAAATTTGACGATATGTTATTTCTCCTTTTTACAAGAACAGTTTCATGTCAACGGTGTTGGAGAGCGATGTGATTGAAGTTGTAGTTGAGAAAAAGTTAGCTAACATGGAGGACTAGGAGCCATCTGAATATTAGAAAAGAATTACATATATCATGATCATTCGCACCGTGTATCAAAATGCCGACACCATGACTGTTGTTCAGTGGTCTGTGAACACTCTAAAGGCTGTATAACGTGACTTGGATATCATAAAAACTAGTTTTTCCCCAAACTGTGATGGTCTTGGGTGTTTCTCCAGTGAGGGTGATACGCCGCCTCACTTCTTTGAACAAAGGGTTAAGTTCAATTCAGATGGCTTCGTGAAGCTGGTGGCAAATGTGATTAAAACTCTGGCTGGAGAGAAAGGCCATGTGTTGCAGCAAGATTCAACTCCTTGGCATAACTACGGAAAGAGTCAGAAGTGGTTATCGGTAAACTTCTACGACTTCACCTCCTTCAATTTCTGACCTCCTGATCCTTCCTATTGTTATCCCATGGATCATTATGTGTAGGGCACATTTGAAAATGACACCAACCGCTCTACCTGCAACATCAAGACCAAGCTGATGGCCAAGATCAAAGAGGTGTTCGAAGATCTTCCAAGTAACACACTGAGGAACGTATGAGACAGTTCTGGAGCCATCCTTGAGGCTGTGGTGAAAGCAAAGGGCGGCTAATTTGAGGAAACTGTTATATTCCCAAACACAATCTTGTTGCTTTCTTTTGATTCTTTAAAAATCCTTTTATCTTTGGATGAGATATTGTGCACCTTTTATGCTAACTCTCAAATTTAGCCCGAACACCACGTATATATATCTGCGTGCCTGTGTGCATGCCTGTGTGTGTGCCTGTGTCTGCCTGTGTGTGTGCCTATGTGTATGTGTGTGTGTGTGTGTGTACGTATGTGAAACAACCTTTCTACTATCATGGTTTATGAATCAATTATTCACGATCATTGTTTAAAACTAACGCAGCTCCTCATTTGTGTGTGTGTGTGTGTGTGTGTGTGTGTGTGTGTGTGTGTGTCCTTTGAAAAAATCTACAGCTGTTTCAAAAGTTTAACAGATGTACATACTGATGCAATAAGACACAGTAAAAGAAGAGTATCTGCTATCAACACATAAGAATGATACGATGGTATGTTCGAGCTGGATACTTCACCAGATGGATGAGTGATTGACTGTAGATTCGGTAGTAATAAATGTATATTTAAGAACAGAAAACATGAATAAAAAGATAAAGGAAGACGGTGGTTAGTAGTAGTGAGGTGGAAAGTGCGAGAGGAAGAAAGGCTGTGAGAGGAAGAACAATAATTTGTAAGCAAAGGTGAAGGACAGAGTGTAGGAGAATGATAAGTATAGAACAAAGAACGACGAACACAAAAGGTTGAAAATAGATGAAAGGGCAATAATAGTCGATTAGATTAAGACTATTTCAGACGTCATAAATCTAAGTTTGTAGAAAATATAGTAAAGAAAGAACAAAGGAGTAATTAAAGACGAAAAAGCAAGGTTAAAGCAAGCTGAGCACCCTTTTCTAATCGAATGACAGAACGACATTTTGACGATCTTAATATAAGCATCCAGGCGTGTAGACAAGACAGAAGCCGCATGAAAAATATAAGGAAATAGAAAATGAGAGAAAAGAAAATAATAAAATATAAATAAAGAATGAGAATAAAAGGCAAATTTGTGAATGTATAAGGAGGGCATATAAAAATTAATCTTTACTTAACTATGACCATAGTTTTAAAAACTTTATGGTATCATGAGAATACAAACTTATCACAATTCTAATTAGGCCCAGTTGATATATGTAAATGGACTAAGAGGGAAACTATAAAAGCTAGGATCATGTTAGATCGAAATACAAGTTCAAAGTTATATAAGGTGATTGGTGCATAATGATCTATGGAAAAAAAGTAAACGTTAACAAAAATCGAAATTGACAGATGTAATTGCATTATGTTGTTTATTGAGAAGATCCATATTCTTACGTAAAATGCAAGAGATTCACTGCTTCACAGATAACCTGCAGTGCAGCCACCTTGTTAAGGTCTTCCAGTCCATATAAAACTCAGAAATATTATGAGAAATGTTAATAGCCTTCAGAACATGGATATAATTTAACGAGAAAAAAGATGTGTGTGTAATATTAGAAAATGAACTGACTTCAGCTAAGAACGTCTATTGAAATCAGTAGAAGGCTTGACAGATATAGATTCTTATCGAATTTCGGTATCTAGTAGAGATAAAGCATCTATAAGCAACATGATTTCTCAAGTAATGACTACTCTGAAGGCAATTGTTGGTTACTCTACAATTACATTTAGTCTTATCATGTGCTAAATTACCATTAGTGTTGTTATTGCTTACTACTACTACTACTACTACTACTACTACTATTACTACTAAGGCGGGGTCGAAAAAAAAAGTACTAGTTGAGTAATGGGTTCGATGTAATCAACTTATCCCCTCCCATGAAACTGCTGGTCTTGTGCCAAAATTTAAATCATCATCATTATTATTGCTATTATTATTGACGGTGAGCAGGTGTAGAGCTATGAAATTGTTCTGCATGCATCCGTCCACTGTCCTGGAACTGCTGACTTCTGGAGTTTTGTCGAGTAGCTGTTGTGGCGTGTAGAACGGATTTGGATATAGATCGAGCCCATTGTGAAGATTATCCCGCTGCCTTCTTTTGGCCGAGAAGTGCAGACAGTTTTCCTCTGCTTGGTAGCTGTGTGGTGGACTCGACTTTTTCGAGTTCCACTTCAAAAGGAAAGTGAGAGAGGAGAGAGAATTGTTGCCCCTAGCCTCAGTAATTTTGTTGAAATGTAGGTGAATGTGGCAAGGATTGTCTGTGTAAATGGGCCTACTCTGAGCATGCGCTGTAAGCCAGAGGAGATGGAAAAGAGAGGATTGCTTACTCGAGCTGCCCTTGGTGTTCAGGGTGTCCAGGATGAGTGGGATTTTTTGATTTTCTCTGGGTGGAGCATCCGCAACTTTTGGAAAATTTTATTGTTCAAACTTTTTATTGTTGTTAGTTTACACCCACTAAATGTAAATCCTCATTGTCCTTTGCGTTGTATCTTTTGTTTTGGGCGCGGACCTTGTGGTCAATAAATGATAGTTACTGTTATTATTGAGTAAGAGAGCAGCGCATACCATGAAAGTGACACCTGATTGAGGATTAATGTCAAGTTCCCTTGCAAATTTGCAAGCTTCCTTGACAACATAGTGTGATCGTTAGCTACTTTTGTATTTGCACGTAAGCCGCAGCATCCAGTCCTTGTTATAATAATAATAATAATAATAATAATAATAATAATAATAATAATGATGATGATGATGATCATCATGATCATGATCATGATCATGATCATGATAATAATAATAATAATAATTATTATTATTATTATCATCATCATCATCATCATCATCATCATCATCATCATCATCATCATCATCATCATCATCATCATCATCATCATCATCATCATCATCATCATCATCATCATCATCATCATTATTATTATTATTATTATTATTATTATTATTATTATTATTATCATCATTATTATTATTATTACTATTATTCAGGCGGTGAGCTGGCAGAATCTTTAGCAAGCCGGGCAAAATGCTTCGTGATATTTTGCTCTGAGTTCAAATTCCGCCGAGGTCCACTTTGCATTTCATCCTTTCGGAGTTGATAAATTACGTACCAGTGGGGTCAATGTATTCAACTTTACCCCTTCCCCGAAATTTCAGGCCTTGTGGCTCTAGTAGAACGGATTATTGAAGACTGAAGTCGAGGTGATCGACACATCTGCCCCAAAACGGCTGCCTTTGTGGCAAAATTTGAAACTATTATCATTATTATTATTATTGTTCAGTAGTTTTATTTTTATAACGTGCTTTCACTTCACTACCGAGCGCAGCTCTGTGTTCCTTGGGTATGTGCTGTGGTTTGCTGTGATGCTCTTATGGTTGCTGTATTGAAAGTGTTTTGCGTAGGATGTGTGCAGTGCCCAGTAGTGCAATTTTCTGTATGTTACATATATTTGTATGTCCTGGTGTTTTTGTTATGTATTTGTCTGAATATTTTTTTATTATACCTAAGGCGCCTACTATGATAAGAATTGTTTCTGTTTTTAGATTCCACATTCGAGTTACCTCTATTTCCAGGTCTTTGTATTTTGAAAGTTTTTCCATTTCTTTTAGGGAAACGTTGTCATCTGCTGGTATTGATACATCAATTAGAAAGCATTTTTTTTCACCATGATCTTTGACAACTATATCTGGTCTATTTGCCTTAATTTCTCTATCTGTGTGTATTGGCATATCCCAAAGTATGGTTGCTTTCTCGTTTTCTGTGACCTTTTCTGGCGTGTGTTTATGCCATCTTTTTTCTGTTGTTATTCCATAGTGTTGGCATAGCTTCCAGTGTATATAGGTCCCAGCCCTGTCGTGTCTGTGAATATATTCCTTCTTAGCCAGGACTGGGCAGCCAGAGATAATATGATTTATTGTTTCTTGTCCATCTCCACATATTCTACAGCTACTTGTTATGTTTCTTTTCATTATATGTTTTTGGTAATTTCTGGTAGGGAGGCTTTGGTCTTGTGCAGCAATTAAAAATCCTTCAGTCTCTGCTTTGAGTCCTGAGCTTCTCAGCCATTGCTGGGATTTTTCTCTGTCTATTTCTTTTGCATTTAGTTTAGCCCAGTATTTACCATGTAGGAGCTTTTCTTGCCATCGTTTTATCATGGTCCGTTGCTGTTCTAGTTTTAGTTTGGATTTCATTTGTTTTATAGCTTTTGTTGTTTCTTCTTCTTCTTCTTCTTCTTCTTCTTCTTCTTCGTATTTGTTAGGTAGATTGATTTCTTGTTTGTATTTGTCAGCTTCCTTAAATACTGAAAACAGTTTTTTGTTTTGCTCGTGTTTTGTGGCTATTTGTATTAGTTTCCCTTGCTTCTGGAGTAGGTATTTTTGCAGTCCTATGGTGGTTATTTTATAATAGTTTTCCAGCTGTATAAGACACCTGCCACCTTCTGTGCGTTGTATATATAGCCTTTCTATGTCAGATTTTGGGTGGTGCATCCTATATCCTGTCATTATTTTTCTTGTTTTCCTGTCTATTTTAGATAGTTCGTTTAGTATCCAGTTAAGGATATTGTAGCTGTAACTTATAACTGGGACAGCTAAAGTGTTAATACCTCTTATCTTGTTTTTAGCATTGAGCTCTGTTTTTAGTATTGATCTAACTCGTCTATAGTACTCTTTCTTTATTTTTTCTTTCATTTGTGTGTGTTGTATCCTATCTAGTTCATTGACTCCTAAATATTTGTATGGCTGGCTTTCGTCTAGTTTTCTTATTTCATTCGCTTTATCTAGTGTGATGTTGCTACTTTTAACTAATTTTCCTCTTTTCAGGGTTGCTTTGGCACATTTTTCCTATCCGATTTTCATATCTATTTCCTTGGTAAAGCCATGTACTGTCTGTAGTAGTGTTTCCAGCTCTTTGTCATTTTTGGCGTATAATTTTAGGTCATCCATATATAAAAGGTGGCTGACTGTTTTCCGTAACATTTGTTTATTTTTCCGTAACATTTGTCTGTTTTTCCGTAACATTTGTTTATTATTATTATTATTATTATTATTATTATTATTATTATTATTATTATTATTATCATTACTATTATTATTATTATTATTATTATTATTAGTAGTAGTAGTAGTAGTAGTAGTAGTAGTAGTAGTAGTAGTAGTAGTAGTAGTAGTAGTAGTAGTAGTGGTGGTGGTGGTTGTTGCTGTTGTTGTAGTTGCTGATGTTGATGATATTGTTGTCGTTGTCGGTCCAGTTGTTGTAGAATCTCAGATATGAAAAATTCACGGTATGTCTGAGAGTGAATGGAGTATTTGTGTGTGTTTGTGTCTTCACTCCAGCTAAAGTCAACAAAGTTGTCCATTTTTTCCACTCTTGTTACTCAAAATCTGTGGGTCAAAACGTCTGAAAGGATATCATTTAGTTGTACCACATCGTTCTTTTCATTACCCAGTTAGTTCTGGCTTCTGGATGTCCCAGCTCGAAAAGACTCAATTCAATTTGCAGTGGTATGACTTTGTAAGCGAATTTAGTGGAGCGAAGTAACCTTGATGTCTTTTGCGTATTAGGTTGCGCATATGTTGTGACAGCTGTACGTAGTAATGCATTCGAAAAAAACTGCGGATTCTAGATATGTTACCGTTATTAATATGACTTCATTAGTTAAGGCAGCGAGCTGGCAGAATCGTTAGCATGCCGGGAAATTACTTTCGCGTCATTTCGTCCGTCTTTATGTTCTGAGTTCAAATTCTGCCGTAGTTGACTTTGCCTTTTATCCTTTCAGGATTTGATAAATTGAGCACCGGTTGAAAAGTAAGGTCGATGTAATCGTTTAACCCGCTTCCTCGGAATTGCTGGCTTTGTGCCAAAAATTGAAACCAGTATGACTTCATTGGTTTTAATCAATTTGGAGATCTGAAATATAGCTTGTTAGTTAGTATTTAATGCTATATCTAATATTATAAATCGACCTGCTGTAACTAGCTATCAAATCACCTTCAACTACACCCTTTCATCATTATAGAACAAAAACGGATGAAGGTCGACGTGTTGTTATTGTTGCTGTTGGTGGTGATGATGGTAGCGGAGGTGAGAGTAGTAATAACAGTGGTGGTGGTGGTGGTGGTAGTGCCGCTAGCAGGTAACAATGTCTCCTTGATGTACGAATAATGTGTAGACTCTGTCGGCAACGAGAAAACAGAAGATCAAATAACTTCAAACATAGAATGTATAACAGCAAAAACATCATACAATGTAATCGCAAGACACTACTGATAAATAAAAAAAAACATAAATAATAATAATAATAATGATGATAAAAGAGAATGAAGAAGAAATAATATGGACAACAAACAACAATAAGGATAAAGAAGAAAATTTAAGGACAATGATATATTGGAAATGAGAGCAAACGAAATCAGAAATAAGGGCAAAAGTGATAAGAAAAAATAGGACAACTATTGATAATAACGCAACTACAACGGTAATAATGAAAATAGCAAAAACTGCCGTCAAAACTGTAACAACTATGACTATATGGTGACAGTAAGTTTTAGAGTGTCCTATAGTCTTCATACTTACATAAAGTACACTCCTGTAACCATGGAGATAAAAGTACATTGTAGAAAACAATGGGGAAACATTGCATTCTCAGCTGAATTACATATGCCTCTAACTGACTTAGTTGACAATTAACATCTTTAAGTTGTTATGGAGACTCTGTATGGGGAAAAAATCTTTTTATGCTTGTTTGTTTCGATTAATCGTTTGAATAAACTAGAATCATCCTCGTTTGAGTTAAATGCTGTTATTCGAACGAAAATTTACTTTTTTTTTTGTTACCTATAAGTTACCGTTGCTATTGTTGTTCAGCCGCTGGTGAGAGCTTGTTAATTTAGTACGTAGCAAATGAGTCCACTTTGTCTCTTGTTCTGAATAAATATTCGAAGTTGATATGGTTAAATTTGCTGGAGACCTTTCACGCAAATTACATCGCAGTGATTTGGAGGCATTATTTCCCAAAGGTACCATAACAGAGAGAACAAATCTGGACTTTTGCACCAGCGAATTATATTTGTTTCAGAGAAAAACTCCTGTAGGAATAATAAAGAAATAGCATTTGATAGAAATGTATTGCATAATTCCATGCTGAGAATGGTTTTCTTTTACTCTTAGATATTTTTCTCTTTTTGGTGGCAGGTTTAGTCGATTAAATCGATGCAAGCACTTTACTTAGTACTTTACTTTATCAACCCCAGGATAAATAAATGGCAAATTTCACCTCGGTAGGAATTGAATCCCAAACAAGATTGAATACAGCCAAGGCAATTCATTATACCTTCTAACAATTCTATTAGTACACCATTCTCTGGTTTTGTTGATAGTAACAAGGAACGTGCACAATTAAGTTAAGAATTTTTCAATGACTTCGACTTAAAAACATTCACAAAGAAATGCAAAATGGGAGAAATTGATACCATAAACATTTAGAAGTGACACTGTTCCCCCATAGCAAATATCGTTGCAATTTCACTGAGAAGTGTTTAGAATATGGAGAGACGATGTATGAGAGGGATTGCAGTGGGCTGGGTCGATGGGATACTGTAGTGATTGGCTGACGGTTCTTATTTTGGCTTTGAGAGATTTGCTGCATTTTATCGCAGGATAAGATACCGCGGAAAACTCAGTAATATAGGAGCATATCAAAGCAGCGAGCTGGCAAAATCGTTAGCATGCCGGGAAAAATGCTTAGCGGCAGTTTCGTCTGTCTTTATGTTCTAAGTTCAAATTCTACTGAGGTTGACTTTGCCTTTCATCCTTTCGGGGTCAATAAAATAAGGACCAGTCGAGCACTGAGGTCGATGTAATTAACTTACCCCTTCCTCTAAACTGCTAGCCACGTGGCAAAATCTGAAACCAATATGAAAGCAAATTAACTCAGCACTGCCAGCCAACCAACCAACCAACCAACCAACCAGCCAGCCAGCCAACCAACCAGCCAACCAGCCAACCAGCCAACCAGCCAACTAACCAACCAACCAACCAACCAACCAATTAACCAACCAACCAACCAACCAACCAGCCAACCAACCAACCAACAAACCAACCAACCAACCAACCAACCAACCAACCAGCCAACCAACCAGCCAACCAGCCAACCAACCAACCAACTAACCATCTAGCCAGCCAGCCAGCCAACCAACCAACCAACCAACCAACCAACCAACCAACCAACCAGGCAACCATGTAGGTCTGTGAACACTTTTAGATGATGATCCCTCAACAAATGAAGTTGCATGGCTCAGTGGTTAGAGCATCGGGCTCACAATCATGAGGTAATGGGTAAAATTCTCGGACCGGGCTGCGTGTTTTGTTCTTGAGCAAGACACTTTATTTCACGTAACTCCAGTTAACTCAGCTGTAGAAATAAGTTGCGACGTCACTGCTGCCAATCTGTATCGGCCTTTGCCTTTCCGTTGGATAATATCGGTGGTGTGGAGAGGAGAGGGTGGTGTGCATGGGTGACTGCTGGTCTTCCACAAACAGCCTTGCCTGGACTTATGCCTCGGGAGGGGAACTTTCTAGTTGCAATCCCAAGGTTATTCATGATCAAAGATAGGTCTTTACCCTTTTTATTGCAACAAACTGATTGGAAACAACACAACAATTGTCATTAAAATACAGGCATTTTCGGCATGAAAGTCGACGGTATATGTAGTGTAAACATGCAATGTTAGCATTCAAACATCTTCACTATCTTTTCAAATCCTGCTGCATTTCACATTGAACTTTTGGTCCTCCAAAGTCGGTTTGGTGTATAAATTGCCCTAGATTTCTTTGGATGTAAACTTTGGTCTGTTTTCAGACCAAAATTTGACTTGTATGCCGGAAAATGTTGTACCGACATACGAGTGAAAAAAAAATTAGCAAATGTGTTATAAAATTTACATATTAACATGCACAAATATGCATGCGTAGATACCGGTGTATATTTTTGTAGAGAAAAAAAAAAGCATATACTAAAACTGGGGGCACTTTTTATCATGTGAAAATATGACAACATTTCTAGGAAATTGAAATTATAGCCCACAGAAGAATACATTCCTTTCATCCAATATTCCTGATGCTGCTAAGACTCACCCTTTAGAATCCGTTCAAAATAGTTTCTTGATATTTTCTTACCAGAATATCATCAGTTCATTGTTCATAAACATCCATCAAAACATCAATCTTTACAAATAGCAAATAAATATCGATCATATCGATTACTTCGCCAGTCAAAGATATGCGGTATACTTATCGTTCTGCAATGGCTGTTCACAAAAAAAAATTAATATAATTATTTCTTTACCACACGCGCGCGCGCACACATACATACATACATACATACATACATACATACATAGAAACATACATACATGTAAACAAAGTTATTTATCTACTTTCCGGTTGTGGGCATGTTTTCTCTTCCTTTTTTGCCATGGTAAATACGAGTATTGTTAACATTCGTTGAATATACCGAAATTATAGGCGTTTGGAAACTCTGTGTAAACGGCCGGTTTATATACGCGCTACAAACATACACACACACATACACACGCACACAAATATATACATATATATATATATGCATCACATATGCGTACATATAAAAACATATGCATATAGACCATTCCGCCAGCTAGCGGCCTTTATAATTAATACATATAAATACATATGCATATATAACACACACACACACACACACGCACACACACATATATACGTATACACACACATTCACACATGCATACATATGTATACAAACATATATACATCTACTCGCATATATATATATATATAGATGTAGATATAGATATATACACATATTTATATACATATATATATACACATATATTTACATATATATATAAATACATATATATATACACACACACGCTCACGCACACACACACACACATATATATATATATATACACAAACATATTTACATATATAAATAAAATTACATTACATGCTTATATACATACATACACGCATACATGCGTAATGCTTGTTGGTGACGGTTCATCATTGCGTGAGGAAATCTTTAATACTGCATAAAATACATGTAAAGCAGATTTATCGGCTTCCTTTGAAACATATTAGTCGAAGGCTGTAGCAGTTAAATCTGCTAAATGTTAAACAAGTCTGCACATTCCCAACAACACTACCAATGATAAGAATGAATTCTTTCCGACATCTTGTCGAAAATCTATGAACTTCTGTGATAACGCACCCTTTTTGCTGCCTCCTCAGCAGCGTTGCTACTTCCTGACCAAAACATCTGGGAATTTTCCCTGTTTTCTGTTAACTGTGAAGAGAAGGTCAACCAAGTGTAGCATGTATGTACGAATGCCGCATTAAGAAAAAAGCAAGAGGTGTGCACCTTGGAGCAGGGGTTTTCAAACTGTGGTCCGCGAACCACAGGGGATCCGCAAGGACAAGACAGGGGGTCCGTGGACAGCAAATACTTTTTATGGGCAATTTGATTTTATATATGTCTTTTAATCGAAATCTTTTAATTGACAATAAACCTATTTGTTAAATACTGTTAAATAAATAAATGTAAAAATATATGTTATTTTAAGCAAATATTTATGTATAAATTTCATAAACGTTTATAATGGGTCCGCAAGTCAAAAAGTTTGAAAACCCCTGCCTTGGAGAACCACTCACCACCAACCTCGTCTCAGCTGCCATTATCGAGTTTGGGGAACAGTCCACATTTTGCTGAGACCCGGTTCAGCATTGCCACCATATACTTTGGCAAAACGCTGCTGTAAACCTGCACATATCTCCCCTGAGATCGAAAAGCTCGCGTAACACACTCCGCAACTGTAACGTTACCCCCATGTCACACCTCTGTCACTCGAGCTCATCAAATGACTTTCACTTCCTTGTGTCTTTTACATATTTCATTTCTGAAAACGGTACGATCATGTTCCACCTCAAGGAAATTGCTGAGCGTCATTTTCTTTTTTTGCTAGTACGCAAGTTGCCAAAGTTATCTGATGTATTCTAATTTTTTTTATCGTTTCAACTCGTATTTCTTCGCTGTATCCACTCGATTCTTTTCTAACTGCTCTCTTCAGTAAGATTCATCACCGGCTGTTGCTTATCTGCTTGAGTTTGGTTCAATAAGTCGGTTGCTGTAGACACCAGGCCTGAAATTTGGTGGGGGTGGGGGGTAGAGCAAGTCAATTTCATTGACCCCAGTACTTATTTTATCGATCCCAAAAGGTTAAAAGGCAAAGTCGACTTCGACGAAATTTGATGTGTAAACGAAAAGTCGCTATGCATTTGTTCGACAAGGTGGCCATTCCGACCATTCCACCAGCTCGGAGCCTGTATAATAATAATAATAATAATAATAATAATAATAATAATAATAATAATAATGATAACAACAACAATAACAACAACAATAAAAACAACAACAACAACAACAACGACGACGACGACGACGACGATGACGACGACGATGACGATGATGATGATGATGATGATGATGATGATGATGATAATAATAAATAATAAATGCCCGGATGCAGTACCAGGCAGTGGCTCTCATGGCTTCTGATCTTAATCGATTGGAAGTGTTATCGTGTACATTGTTTTGTCTTGGTATAAAAGATGGGCTACAGCAAATATTCTGCTCAATACCACAGATTTGCTTGTCAGTTGTTTGACCGTAACCAGTTGAGCATGACCCTTAGTGGCTGACTATATGTGCATCTCTAATCACGAGCAGAAGTAGTGGGGGAGCATCATAGCCATGTGTTGAGAGGAATTCTTTGGGGTTTGAATAATTCACCTTTGGAAACATGAGTGTTTTGCTCAACATCCTTAAACAAACCTTATTCAGTGACCTTTTGAACGGGATGGGCTACTCGACTTGAAGAAAATTCTAACTGGGCCCCACCTGCGAGGTCATGCGCTGTTTATCTTGATATGAGATCACCATGTCGCGCACATATGGTTGTGATTCGTGTGCCTGGTGTACCCTTATCAGACGGGTAGTCATGATGGGTATAATGGGTTTCGTATATTTCACCCCAGTGTCACTTTGATGGCATGCACTGCTCTCTCACTCAATGATAATATTAATAATAATAATAATAATAATAATAATAATAATAATAATAATAATAATAATAATCATGATGATGATGATTTCATTTATTTGCCACAAGGGCAAAGGATGAGGGGGACAATACAGAGACAGACACAAAGTGTGGAGGTTTACATATAATAATGAAATGATAAAAAAATAGTATACGCGGTATACACTGTAAAAAAAACAGACATGTGCATAGCATACAAAGGCACATAAAAAAGGGGTGATAGAGATATGGCCGTCATGATACAGGAACGCCTCTAGGGATAATCGAGGAACTCTGCTGTCCAAGATTTTCCTGAAACCCTATGAGCAAGTGCCCTCTCCAATTCCTTATCTCCGAGTCACGGGTCTACACTCTTCGCAACTTTCATCCACCTTTCGATAAATTCACTCGAGGGCAGCACTTCACTCTCCACTCTCAATTTCCATTTCAAGTGAAACTTGAAAAAGTCAATGACAGCACTACCAAAGAGGAATGTATCTGTCCTCGTGTCTTTCAGCCTTGTCCATCAAACAACCTCTTTCGCCATAGCCACCAGGCAAAGGAAAACTGCCTTGCCTGCCCGATTGAAGGAGGAAAGCGGAGCAATCATCACTACACGTGACAGCAGCTGTTCAGCATAACCTCACAAGTTAGCAATCTCCGGACACTGAACGAGGGAATGCAGAACAGTTTCATCACTCTGCGCGCACCTCAGACAAGTCCGTCTTACAGCGCATCCGTACCTATTGAGCTTGTCTCGAACCAGTAGCGCCCCACGATAGCAGTGTCAGGTTAAGGGCATCTGGAAATTATCCATGATTAGTTTCCGATCGGAAAGTCGTCCGGAACAGACTAAGCCAGTTCATTCTCGGCGGCGCCCAAAGCCTCCTCGATAACGTCGTCGCACTTATACTACTACTACTACTAATAATAATAATAATAATAATAATAATAATAATAATAATAATAATGATAATAATAATAATTATAATTATAATAATAAATCCTTTCTACTAAAGGCACAAGGCCTGAAATTTGGGAGGAGGGGGTCAGTCGATTAGATCGACCCCAGTACGCAAATGGTACTTAATTTATCGACCCCGAAAGGATGAAAGGCAAAGTTCACTTCGGTGGAATTTGAACTCAGAACATAAAGACAGACGAAATACTGCTAAGCATTTCGCCCGGCGTGCTAACGATTCTGCGAGCTCGCCGCGTTATATATAACAACAACAGCAACAACAACAACAACAACAACATTAATAATAATAATAATAATAATAATAATAATAATAATAATAATAATAATAATAATAGTTTCTGGTTTAGGATCATTTTTGAGGGGCTCCGAGAGTTGATGCAATCGACCCCAGTACTTGACTGTTATTTTATTTTATCGCTCCCCGAAGGATGAAAAATAAGTTGGCCTCCCTGGGAACTGAATTTACAATGCAGAGTGTCAGAAGAAACACCGTGAAGCATTATTCCCAATGGTCTAATTTTTCTACCAGCTCTTCGATCTTAATAATGGTGTCCGAGTATTTGGCTATGATACAAAACATCTGAACAGCGATCTTGTGAAGTATTACAGATTCCAAAGTAAAATTGTGACTTGTAAGATTTACATTCGAAACGAAGCAAGATAACAGAACAGTAAAAATATGTAAGACATTTCTAAAGCTTTAAATATCTAAATTTTGCAATATAATCTAATCAATGCTGTTCGCAACATTTTCATTCATCTGAGTATGTGTTCGTTTGTTCGTTTGTTTGTTCGTTTGTTCGTTCGTTCGTTCGTTTGTTTGTTTATTTGTCTGTTTGTTTGTTTGTTTGACTTTATGAAGCCATTCGATGCCGCATAACAACATGCAGTGTCCACGACATGAGACACCATTCGGTTTCATTTTTATTGTCGAAGCCCCTTAAAATCATTTGTTACACTTTATACATGGCTACAGTAGTCAGAGAAGTAAATAGTGTACAGTTCATATTAACAAATGCATATTGTTAGCAAGTATATTTACTGATCAACGTGACACGTCAGTGAACCCATATAATTATGTTTTTTTTTCCCACTCAGTTAATATCTGTTGTGTTGTATCGGCATTAATTAACTGCCAGTCCCGACAAGATTTACAGCAAACCATTGACATTTATAAGAAAATATCAAATTCCTCGTAGACATTTATACAATTTGACATCAACATTACGCAGACAAGCGTATGTGCACTTGTTTCTCACACACACACACACACACACACACACACACACACACACACACACACACACACACACACACACACGCATGCACGCACGCACGTACACGCACAAGCACATCACCCACACGTAGGCACACGCATGCACACACATACAAAAGCAAACACACACACCCACATACACACGTCATTTAATAAAATACATAAATGTAAGTCGTCGAATGGGAATCTAAAGAGACATGACACACGTAGTTAAAGCTGTGTATACGTGTGTGTTTCACTAGAATTCAGTGTAACCTGAGTGAAGATTAATACAATATGAAACCATAATTTCTGTTATGCTGGTTACGTCTAGACTTTTTTTTTTTTAGTGAATGACAATTATACTGAACTTCAAAACTTGGCTGACTAATTGGCTAACTTTTCCAACGATAATATATATATATATATATATATATATATATATATATATATATATATATATATATATATATATATATATATATATATATATATATATATATATATATACATACATACATACATATATATATATATATATATATATATATTCTTTCTTTTTTTTTTGCACGATTGTTGTTTTAATAATCTTGCTAAAGTTTGAAATGTATGCATCTGAAAAACAGACAGACACACACAAACACAAACACACACACACACACACACAAACATTTACATATACAAGCACTCACAGACACCATCATTTGCATTGCCACTATTTCAAAGTGTCGAACCACAATTTAAATAAACTTTCAACGATACTAGACTTTGGGTATGAAAAATTAAATGCCATTTGCTAAATGCACGGTTCAATGAATATGTTAAGGCCTTTCATTAATCTTTAAAAGGATTCGATTACGGTAGTTCATGCTACCGGTGAATTATTTGATGCTCCATAAGATGAAGCAGGAAGTATTTAGTACATGGTTCATACTACAACCCCAATAATGAAATAAGAACTCGAAATTCTTTAATGGACACTTCATCATTCTGTCCAACAGGCTACTGTATTATAAAAGAAAATATGTCTCATATATCTTAATGCACGGGTGAGTCACCGTCGAAAACTTCATTTCTAGCCTAAGTATCAAGAGCAGGTCAATCCAGAAAAGTCAATTGCACTTCGAGATGCTGACTGTGTCCGGAACTTCTGTGTGGAGGATTAATTGCGGTGAAATGACTCAGATAGAAATCAAACCGGCATTGCAGGTTCAGTTTGGTGATGGGAAATAAATCATGATTCTATACTTGGTTCTGCTACTTCTACTCACAGGATCAATGGTGGTAGTTGTAACTAGACAGTCCATTACCGACTGGCATTAAGCTGAAAGTGTGGAAGCCATAGTAGAATGATATTTCGAATAAATATAGTATATGTAAATGTTTGTTTTTTCTTTGTTTTCCTTTTTCAGATTAACAAGCCAGAGCAATTTTTAAATAATCAGATGTATTACTTTTCTAGAAATAATTAAAATTGTTTTGATTGGCATATTTTTTGAGTTTGATGATATGTCAACCCGCTACAATTGGTGACCCTGACGTGAGAGCCTTTAAGCGTTACATCTACGCGCTACATTCGGTAGTGGGTTACATCATATCGACGTGATATGGCACATCATATTCAGCCCCCTAAATATGCTGTAGAGTGTGCTTCGCTTTTGAATATAGGAGCTACTGACGATATATATATATATATATATATATATATATATATATATATATATATATAAACATAATGAAGGGATCAGCAAAAGTTGCTTCACCACATACTGAAATTTAGAAATAGCAGTTAAAATACTTATTCTTCTACTACAATATATCTCCACAGATAGCAATACTCGTAACTCACACAGGCAAAAAAGAAGAAAAAATAATGAAACCAACCAGCCGTAGTTAACCATGTACGCGTTTCGGGTTTAAAATGGTATAAAATTCATTTCCTTCTTCAGCATTATATTCTAGATTATAAATTTGAAAATGCTGACAAAACCATACATGCTCGATCAGGCTACATCGACCATCACATAAGAGAAACAACAATTCTGAATTTATATAGACGAGTAAGTCCGTAGCCATTCCTCAAGTACACCATGCGCTTCACAAGCAGTACCGCAGAAAATCTGCAGTTTACTATCAGGAAGTGAATTATCATTATAGATATAGGGTAAAGAATTATTAATATATTAATAAATTAATAATTAATAATTTTACCAAGTAGTTCGGTATGGAAAAAAAACAACATTATCGGTAAAAACTTATACAAAAAGTTTTTTTTATAATTATAAACATAATTAAGGGATCAGCAAAAGTTGCTTCATCACATACCGAAATTTAGAAATAGCAGTTAAAATACTAATTCTTCTACGACAATATATCTCCACAGATAATAATACTCAAAGCCATGCATGCTCGATCAGGCGACATCAAACATCACATAAGAGAAACAGCACTTCTGAATTTATATAGACGAGTAAGTCCCTATCCAACCTCAAGATACACCATGTGCATCACAAGCAGTACCGTAGAAAAGCTGCAGTTTACTATCAGAGAGTGAATTATCATTATAGATATAGGGTAAAGAATTATTGATTTATTAATAAATTAATAATTAATAATTTTACTAAGTAGTTCGGTATGGAAAAAATATATCTGTGGAGATATATTGTAGTAGAAGAATTAGTATTTTAACTGCTATTTCTAAATTTCGGTATGTGATGAAGCAACTTTTGCTGATCCCTTAATTATGTTTATAATTATAAAAAAAACTTTTTGTATAAGTTTTTACCGATAATGTTGTTTTTTTTCCATACCGAACTACTTGGTAAAATTATTAATTATTAATTTATTAATATATTAATAATTCTTTACCCTATATCTATAATGATAATTCACTTCCTGATAGTAAACTGCAGATTTTCTGCGGTACTGCTTGTGAAGCGCATGGTGTACTTGAGGAATGGCTACGGACTTACTTGTCTATATAAATTCAGAATTGTTGTTTCTCTTATGTGATGGTCGATGTAGCCTGATCGAGCATGTATGGTTTTGTCAGCATTTTCAAATTTATAATCTAGAATATCATGCTGAAGAAGGAAGTGAATTTTATACCATTCTAATCCCGAAACGCGTACATGATTTACTAAGGCTGGTTGGTTTTGTTATTTTTTCTTCTTTTTTGCGTGTGTGAGTTACGAGTATTGCTATCTGTGGAGATATATTGTAGTAGAAGAATTAGTATTTTAACTGCTATTTCTAAATTTCGGTATGTGGTGAAGCAACTTTTGCTGATCCCTTAATTATGTTTATAATTATAAAAAAACTTTTTGTATAAGTTTTTACTGATAATGTTTTTTTTCCATACCGAACTACTTGGTAAAATTATTAATTATTAATAACTCTTTACCCTATATCTATAATATTATGTATATATATATATATATATATATATATATATATATATATATATATATATATATATATATAGGCACAGGCGTGGGTGTGTAGTAAGAGTTTTACTTCACAACCACACGGTTTTGGGTTGAGTACCACTATATGGTGCCTTGGACAAGTGTCTTCTATTATAGCCCTGAGTAAACCAAATCCTTGTTAATGGCTTTGGTCGACGGAAACTGAAGGAAACCTATCGTGTATATGTATATATATGTGTGTGTGTGCGTACGTGCACACGAGTGCGTGTGTGCGTACGTGCATACGAGTGTGCGTGTGTGCGTACGTGCATACGAGTGTGTGTGTGTGTATAGATAGATAGATAGATAGATAGATAGATAGATAGATAGATAGATATAAAGGGTGGATGTTTATGCATGTACATGCATTAGTGACAATGTACGAAAGAAAACTTACTCAAAGTTTATGAAATATGAATGATGATTAAGTTTAGTCCACAGAAACTAAAGTTAGTTGACTCTACTGCCTTTCTTGTACGAAAAATCTTTGCATTCTCGTGTCCACATATGGGAATAAAGTACATGACTAAAGCAAACGATATGATAAGGTGATGAATAAAAGCTTTCCTTTCATTAGCTACCACAAGTTAACGGATGAAAGCTTTCTTTTCATTATTAAGAGCGAATCTCGCTTTGATCTCTATATTACCATGGACGTTAACATTAGATCGAAAGCTTCCAGCGGCTTAGGAAGAAAGGGGTGACTTTCAGGGAATTAAATCAGAAATGAATGTAATTAAAAGCACCCGCGTCTGAAAGCAAGTTACAAGAACGGAGTTCCGGAGAGATTTAATACAAAGTTAATGTGGGATTATTTATAACGGTTGCTGAGTCAACATAGGAGCAACCAATTGGTGAGGTTTGTTAATACACTTTTATTCAAGTTCTCTCTTTGCTTTCTCTCTGTACTCATAGTTAGTAAATATATTTTACGATTAACAATTTACTAGCAGGAATGATTCGAGGACAGTAAACAATAGCTCAGCTTGTATTCAGAACCAATTCGGGAAAGTTCAAGAGCTAGGGAGAAGCTATTCAATGATTTCAAACTTTAGTACAAGGTCACCAATTACAGAGAAGAGGTAAGTCGTTTACATCGACCTCAGTACCAAACTGGCACTTATTTTATAAGATTTGATAGGATGAAAGGCAAAGTAGACCGAGGCAGCATATACTATTGTTTCGATTGTATTGTTATTAATGATTTTGTAATATCTATGGGATGCTCGGAAGTGGATATGTATATATATATATATATTCAGGGTTAAGAAGCATTTATAGCTACATTCATGCTTTATGGATGACGGAGACATTATTTCCCTATCGGAATAATGCGAGGTGAAAACGAGATTTGTGCTTTGTAATGGAAAAAGATTTTACCAGTGAACTTGTATTATTAAATGTAAGAGAAAATTATAAGGTATCCATCAAATTACATATAAAGAGAAAATATGTGTTAGGAATGATAAGGGGAAATCCTTTTATAATGCGTCTAAAGACGATAAGTTCGTTTTAAGACCAACCCCCCACCAAACACTGTAACTATGGGATGATCCGAGGAGTTGTCTTAACAATCTTTAAAAAGTGTGAAATCTAATAATTACACCAATAACTTCAAAAGTGATTGAAACTGTATTGTGCAACCAGACAAAACCAAAATACATATGAGCTTTATACGAATAAGAACAGTAGATTATTAGTAGATAATCTAAGTTGTATCTCAAAAGAATTACGAGTCCTCGAATGTAAAACAATCAGGGACAGAAGTTAGCTGCCCAATTAAACCTTGACGATCGCATTGAACGCCTTAAGAAGGCAAAGCGCACTTAAGTTAGCTTTATCAATAATCTCAAATGCAACCTAATGAGCGTCATAAAAAAATCAACCGTGTATAGCCATGCTTCCATAAATTCGAGAATTAAACCAGCTACGATGTTAATTCAATGGAATTATAAGAATGCTATCATTAAGTAGTTTGATATCATCGATGATAAAACTGTTAATAGGATTATTCAGTCAATATTGTAGAGTCATAAACATCTACATCTGTATAAGTTACTCTCCCGTAAGATGTAGAATTTGGTAGAATATATATCATTATAACTGAGACTAACATTAAAATGATTTATAAACATTAGGAAATCGATGTTCTTTTTATGAGGATTCTTCTGGGTTCCGAAGCTCGAAGACGAGCTCATTTTCCGATCCGTGTCGCTGAACTATCAGATTCGTTGTCTTTTTTCTCTTTGATACGCTTAAGAATAGATAAGAAGAGCCACTCCTATAACCTAGATTGGTAATTTTCTATCGACCCCAAAAGGAGATGGAAATTTGGCCCCAACAAGATTTGAACAGAGATAATCGGGACATATAGGGTGTATATATGACACATGTATAAACAGAACATTCCATTCAATTTGTGAGGCAAGTAAATACAACAACCATTTCACAGAAAACCCGAAGATCGAAGATTGCTACTTGGAAATAAACTACAAGTGAATATGTGAAGCATTTAATCTTCCAATATTCAGAATAAATGTAAATGAGTTATTCTTTTAAGTAGTCTTAGCTAGTACGCAATACATTTACTTCATAAAAGCTTCGGGATATCAGGATTATATTGAACCAAATTATACAGCTAATAAACATTTAACAGAAATATTGCAGAATATTTTTGTCGTGTTAAATAATGTGGCTGTTTGGCTCGGCACAAACGATGAGTTGTATGATTTTCATGCTTCTTATCAAAGTCATTAATGAAGAACGTGGAATGAAAACCGAAACTTTGTTAACGTTTTCTTCCATCCAGGCACAAATGCCATTCATTCTATATTTGAAGAAACAGGAAATAACGATATTCATATTTTTTTGAAAGGCAATAATGACATCAGAGATATGAAATGAACTGTTTAGAACTCCATCGAAGGATCCTGTTTGAAATGCCGAAATTCTTTTCTCCTGACACTGTTGAGATTGTCACATCTGTTGAATTAACTTTAACTGAGAATCGAAATGGGCTCTCCATAGTTTGACCAATGCTAGTGTAAGATGATCTGGTTAAAAACAAAACAAATACATACACACATACACACACACACACACACACACACACATATATATATATATATATATATATATATATATATATACATCGTGATGAGTCCTAAGTTTATATAACTGAAAAGCAGCGACCAAGTTGTTGACCCTTTAAAAAAAGTGTATAAAGTACGGCTTACTTAGTTTAAAAAATAGGATAGAATTCAGCAATTATATTTCTACTGCATGACGTACCCCTACCCTCATTGTGCTTGTTTTAAATTACATTTTAGCCTCATGTGATTTCCTTACATCACCAACTGCTTTGACTCATGATACATTAAAATACTGATGCTTACTCATAGACTTCTAAAATGTTGCTTAGATTTCTGCTAAGATTGATTCCTGCAACGCATTTTTGTTATTCCTTTTATATTTTTGCTGTTCTTAAAAACTAATCACGAAACTCCAATTCTCAGAATGTATATGGTTGCTTCATGTATGGTATATATATGCCTCCTTATATCTATGCTATAGCCCATGTATTGTGTGTATGCGTGTGTGTGTGTGTATGCATTTGTATGATATGCCTCCTTAACTACTGGACCAAATGTTATCACGTCATCCTCAATGCATGTCAACTCAACTATAAGTAATGTAATGCTGAAACGTGTGGAATTCAACACAACAAATCAGTACAACACTCACCAATTAACAGCACCACAACATACGAGTAATTAAAAGATTGCTCGACTAGCAAGAAATAGCTGTTCAATTTCCCTTAAATCACATCTAACCATCTCCAATAGGCCACCTGTGTCATACAGAACCTATATTATAGCCATCCCTGGAAGAGCTTTAACAAAAGATCTGCTCAGTAAAATTGACTCGGAGCTAAATAATAACAACATTAACAATAACAATCGTGCTGCTTATGATGTCCCTCGAGAACTCATAAAATGTTGATAGAAACAGACGACTTCATGCAATAATCCGTATGGTATTCATTAGATCATTTACGGATCTCGCTATATAAATTACAGTGCTCATGATATTAATTATAGGGCTAATTATATACCTTCTGATATAGGATCATGAATGCATGGCAGGTAAACGAAAGTATTTGGCATTATAAGTAGAAACCTAGATTTAGAATCACGTGAGCTGTATGAAAAGTGTTTTGTGAACAAGTATGTTTATTATTATTTCCTTTATGCCTGTCTGTCCTTGTTTGTCCTTTATATCTGTCTGTCCTTGTTTGTTCCCTCTTTGTAAGGCCTAAATGGCCAATCGAAATAAAATAAAGTATATTTATTATTATTTCTTTTGTTATACGAGCACTAACAATTTGACCTCTTTGAAAGTCCGATAGATCTGTCATTTTAATGAATTTTAATTACATTTTTTTGTTGATATCTGAAAAGAAACAGCAATTTTCGCAAAACATATTAAGCAACACTAATAAGAAATCAAAAAAACAAAAAATAAACAAGCTTTTGTCGGTTTATAGATATTTCAAAATTATAATGCTATGATGCTACGTGTTTCCATTATTTTGACCAACCCGTGTATATATATAAATGTGTGTGTGTGTGTGTGCTTGTGTCTGTGTTTGTTCCCCCCACCACCATCACTTATTCATAACTTATTGGGAATTCCTAAAAACAAGACCCTTTGTAAGACAGTTCGGTATTCTCTGTAAATGCACAAAAAACATTTTAAGGGCTACATACTGTGTATTGTTGTTACTGGATTAGCGAAACAATTATGAGAACGGAACCAAGGGATAATCCCTCTTTCCCGGGAATTACCGGGAATGTCAGCTACTATATGTGTATATATATATATATATATATATATATATATATATATACACACACACATATGTTTATCATAGCCTAAGGCCGACCAAAACCTTGTGGGTGAATTTCGTACACAGAAACTGAAAGAGGATTGTCGTATATATGTGTATATTTGTGTATATGTGTATATGTTGCTGTGTTTATATTTCAATAACCTAGCGGTTCAGTAAGAGACACTGATAGAATAAGTACTAGTCTTACAAAGAATAAATCTTGTTGTCGATTTGTTCGACCAACGGCGGTGCTCCAGCAGTTTATGAAGGTTATAAAAATGTCTTAATGTAGCGTTCATACCATTCCAAATTATATGAATTTCAAATTTTGGCACAAGGCTAGTAATTCCGAGGAAGGGGTTAGTCAATTACATCAACCCCGGTGCTGAATTGGTACTTACTTTATTGACCCCGAAATATGTAAAGCATAAAAAAAATTTTAATCAATCTCGTCGAAATTTGAACTCTGTAGGAATTGCCGCTAAGCGTGCTGCCCGGCGTACTAACGATTCTGCCAGCTCGCCGCATTGTGTTCCGAAATATATTGGATAAGTAAATCAGATTGTAACAACTTAAAATCGAAACCTCATAGAATTTATAAGTTTATATTATTGAAAGTGCTTCTTGTCTCTGAAAATTAACACATTATATAGTTACAGCTAAATATTCTTTTTCTATCTCCCTAAATGGTATTCGTTCGCTTATTTCTTTATGATGAAATAGTTTAGATGTCCTATTTATTAACCTAATTTTCTGCCGTAAATAGTCCTCTTTTTTATCAATAATGCTTAGATTTAAAAGCTACAATTACACCCATATTTCTTATATACCAGTCTGATTGAGCAATTTTCACAATCTGTTTTATCTAATGATACAGGAGGTCGTGATATCTAACGCACCATATCGTCAGAGAGAGTGTTGTTTGTGATTAGTTTATAACAACTGCAATATTTAGAAGATGTTATACTATAAGGAAAAGAAATCATAAACTAGAAAATGAAGTTTGAATCTTTTCAAAGTCCATTGCGTGTAAATACTTTAGAGTATAATTATTGGATTGTGAATGAATTTATAAAGTTATTGTAAATGAAAAGGTGAAAGGGAGAGATAAATTGACACAAAAAAATTACAACCAGGAACCAATGATGGAGCCCATGTGGTCGTGCGATCTGCAAGAAATAGCAAACGTGTCTTCCACAAATCTATTCCTTATCTTAAGAAAATGGTCCTTGATCTCTCACAAAAAAAAGGGGATTTAAAAATGGTCTTGGCTCAAATACCTTCAATTAAAGGTCAGTTTCAATTAAAATAACTTGGTACTAATCAATAACAAAAAGAATAAACTGTTCTTGAGGTAAATATAAAATTTAAATAGAGAGGGTAGAGTTTTTAAGAATGTTTCTCCGTAAGTTCAATAATTCGTTTCAATTGGTTGAAACTACTTAATTTCAATTAGATCTTTAATACCCATAGCAAATAATACATGCTTTCACATGTCCCCTTATTTAGGGAACATGCAAAAATACATATAATTTGTTATGTCACAAGGGGAAAATGCGAGAAAGAAAGGAATTCCAAAGTCAACGTGCTGGAAATATTAAACAATGTTTGTTCTTTTTTTTTTTACTGTATTCCGTTGTGACACCCAATGGAAGTGACACATGTAGGACAAGTGAGGACATCAGTTAGAATTTGGTGCGGTTGATATATAGCCTGCTAGACGAGACAGGAAGAATACTAATAGCGAACTTGTGTGTGAATGTTTTCCTATCAATTGAGTGATCTTGTGTCATATAGAATATGTACTAATTGCTATTGCGTTCCAAATATGTAACTGAACTGCACTAGATGTAACCTTTTCAGAAACTTCGTGACCCTAAAAAACGATGTCCGGTTTCACATATATATGAGGTAGGGGTGACTAGAAACGGTTTGACTATTTGTTGTTAGTGAGTCCTGGTTACGTGGTGGTTTAATTCTACAACACAACAAACGATTTCATCCTTATTAAGCACAACCTTTGCATATTTCAGTGAATTCCCCTGATGTGTGTGTTTGTGTGATTTCCGAGAAAAAATTATGAAAGTGTCGTAGTTACGAAAATATAATGGTTTTCCCTCCTCCTCTCACATGAATAGCCACATTTAAGTAATCTATAGTCATTATAACATCATTGTTTTGATTCTGACTGTTTTGCTCGGAATAATTAGTAGAATTAATACTAATTAGTAGTAGAATACTTTATTAGTAGTAGAATACTTTATTAGTAGTAGAATACTTAATTAGTAGTAGAATACATTTCTTGTTTCCTTTTGTTCTATGAAAAAGGTAATTATATATTTTTCAATGAATATCATGACAAAATAATCATTTTCATAAATGCAGTTTAGGATATTGAACTATATACGCGTTTTAAAATTCATCCTTTATTTGATTTAACTTTCTCAGTTGAAAACTTAAGATATAAATCGTTCTAAACGAGTCAAGCTTTGTAATAAAGGTCTTCGATCGCTCTTCTATTTCCTTTCATTTTTCTATACTGCTATGGTTCATACATAACTTCGACAAACTTAACTTTAACTTAGATTCACTAACTATCCATGACTCGTACCAATGAAATTTAAAGATATAAGGGTATGCGTGTATAGGTCATGAAAATAAAGAAAGCTATAGTATGCTTAAATCTAAATATATTTATAACTTCACTCTGTAGTAAACCTTGAAGCTTGATAAAGACGACAAAAGGTAAAGAAGCTTTTCATAAATTCAATTCAGGACATTAAACTTTAATTGGATTTGAACTTTCACCGTAATATACTTTACACTGAACAATAACTATAAATATATTGTGTTGTCCGGAAAGTTCGTGCCGATTTATAGTAGCTTACCTTTCGACTTATATGCCATGAAACCACCTCAATTCTGGGAAGAGGGTATTTCCAAGTTAAAGGAAAGATAGAGACGTATCGTGCAACAAAATGGTTCATATTTGGTTGATTAAAAATGTAATGGCAAGTAATTTTTGACCTTTTTATTTCCTTTAAAAATCGTCACAAACTTTCCGGACAACCCAATATATTTTTTTTTATCTCGAATAGAAGAAAAATATTCAACTAGATGTAAATAATAGGGAAACGAAAAATGATACGTCATACGATTGGTAAGCAAAAACACTATATTAATCATAGGGAAAAGTTAGATCTCATTTGAATCAAGAATTAAATGTACGAAAATTCTTGTCCTCATTTCTGACTAGAAACAGTTTTTGACTATTTGTTTTTAGTAAGTCATGGTTACGTAGTGGATTAATTCTACAACACAACAAATGATTTCATCCTTATCAAGAAAAACCCTTGCGTATTTCAATGACCTCCCCTAATATGTGTCATTGTGTGATTTCCGAGAAAAAATTTATAAAAGTTTATGAGTCCTAGAATTTGTAGAGAGGCGGAACATTTTACTTGTACTTGTCCAATACTAGAAATACTGTTGTATTGCAAGAAGCTTTCCTTCATATCTATTGGGTATATCTTGGTTCTTTAGAATAAAACTGTCATTGAAGAAGAATCTTCGCATTGAAGAATCTTCGCATTGAAGAATCTTCGCAACTGGGTTTTGTTGTCGTTGTTGTTGTTGTTTTTTTCATGGAAATGATGTGTATATCCTTTCTATTATAGGCACAAAGCCTGAAATTTGGTGGGGAAGGGACTAGTTGATTACACCGACCCAAGTACGCAACTGGTACTTTATCTATCGACTTCGAAATGATGAAAGGCAAAATCGACCTCGGCGGAATTTGAACTCAGAATGTTGTGGCAGACGAAATGTTGCTAAGCATTTCGTCCGGCATGTTAACGATTCTGCCAGCTCGCCGCCTTAAAAATGATGTATATATCAAGAGTAAGATGATCTAGGTTGTGCGTGAATGCGAAAAATATATATAGTGTATTACTTAGAAATAATAGAGAATATGTAATAGCCAAAGTGTCAATTAAGCTTAGAATGGAAAATGTGGGAAACATAACCCATTCCTGAGAAATAATTGACAGAATTGGGTTCTAAGAAAACCCAGATATCATATGCTACGACGGAATGGTTTGACTGGACACTTTCAGTCATGAATATTACATAAATAGTAATTGTAAGTGAACAACTATCATAAGCGGTTCTTGCAACACAATAGTTTGAAGATATTGTTAAATATCAAGAACAACGAAGATATCCTTTTCCTAGATCACACATCACACACTGGTAGTTTAACCTAGAAAAGAGGATCTCCGAGAACTCTAGCTCTTTAGAAAACTGGTGAAGTCACAGAGTAAAAAAAGGGTCTCAAAGTATTAAAGTAAGTTGCCTTTAACCATTTTCTCTACCATAAAATGGTGAAATTCATGACGATTCATCAATACTTTGAAGTGCCTGTAAAATCGCACCATATCCCCCCAAAAAGACACTTCTTAATGTTCCCATACATGAAGAATTGTCAGCTATATATTTATTTGTTATATGTTCAGAGCTAGAATTGCTAAGTTAAATTTCTTTATCCAGCGCCCAGTATTCCAATTTGCCAATCACCGTATTTGAACGTTTGCTTCTTGTCATTTGACTACCACACTATCCATTTTCCGAAATTTAACTGATTACAATATCTCTAAAAGAAGTATTCGCACCGATAGTAGCAATCAATCAAAACTTTTTTTTTCCATAATATATACATTATTCTGGAATGTTAAAATCAACATTCTAAAAATGTATGAAACGCTTAATTTTTTTTTTGGTCCTTTATATGGATAGTTTATGGCAATGTAGAAAGAATTCAAATCCATGGAGACAATGATACGTTCCTATTCGCAGCATTCTGAGTTATTTAACTCGGTGGACAAATAATTATACCAGAATGTTTCGAAAAATATGTAAAATATATCGGTCATTTAGTTGTTTTCATATTTTCTGTTCAATACCCAACAATTACTTTAATAAAATATAGGCCACAATGAAGCACTATTGGAATTTAACAAAAATATATTGCTACTCTGTACCATGTCAAGATAAGTTTTAAGTGTTGTGCTTGTTTTTTCTTCATACTATAAAATGGCAGTAACAGACACCACTGGTCGATAGCTATTTCATCTGGAAAACTAGACACTGAAGATTAAGAAATACTAATGGATTTACATTAGCCTTGATAAGAATATTTGAAAGAAATCCTTAATAAAAAAAACAATCGAGTTTTTAATAACGTTTAAAAGAAAATCTATCCCACTTTACATGCATGTATACATACATACTTATAGGTGTGTAAGTGTGTACGTGTATATATATATACTAGCAGTAATACCCGACGTTGCTCGGGTAAATACTTTTACTGTTTCTCGGAAGTCACATTCAAAGTATAATATATATATAATTTACTCCTCCTGTATGTGTGTATTTTTATAAGAGAAAAATATGTAATAATTGATGTAGAAAAAAAATCAATTTCATACATGAACTTCTGTTTGTTTATTATATGATAATAATAAGTGAGTTGTATGTGTTATTTTATTTATCAATACAGTAATAACAATTATATAATTCACTTAATTTAAGTAGGAAATTTACTTATCCTTGAATGTAATGACAGTAATGGTAAATTAAGTCATTGAAGTATTCGTTTTGCATTAAGAGTGAATATTTCTTTATAAACAATGTTTTTTTTTGTACTATTTCGGATGTATATGCAAGAAGATTTGCTTTTGCTCCAACACATGATGCTCCTACATAAAGTTAGCCATGTGAAAAGCATGGTTGTTCAAGTTGCAATCTAGCAGTTTGTAGTGTTTGTTTGGCCCTGACTTTTATTAATGTTCATGGCAAACGAAACCTGGATAGGAAACTGTAACCACTTAAATTGGAATGGAACATTAGATGGTATAACTGGTATGCGAGGAATGAAGACGGTCTTACCTTTTCCACAACCAGTGAGAATATTTGTCTCAGTGCAGTTCCTCATGAGTTTGCGCACAATTAATTTTGCACCATCGCATAATATTGGCTGTAACAAATTATGTAATAGCATAGTAGGAGTCCATTTTTTCAGCTGAAGACAATGAGGAGCTGTACCCAATGGTTCTGCTGAGTTCAAAATCTCAATGAGATAGTTAACAATATCCTGCTCAACAACAACTCTGCCAGTTGAGTTATAAGTGAATACTTCTCCCGGAAGCTTATTCAATAGCATATTACTAATGTTATGTATAGCAACATTTTTGGATCCAGGATAGTTCGTTCATAGACCCAATCTGTATTGTTCTAATTATGAAGATTAGGAAAGCTTTCATTTACCAAATCATCGACGGAATCCGTTGAATTACATATTAGATTGAAGAAATTGTTCTTCATCAATTGGAACTTACCCTTCACAGAGTTTCAAAAGCTGCTCTGCAAATAGTTCAGCTGATTGATTTCTTGAAGGCCACGATCTCATATAATAATTAGTGTTGTGATATTGCATTATTTTTGTTGAGACAAATTAGGCAATAGCATAATAGCTTCCCTGAACCATCCGTTTTTCCAAACAAAGTATTTAAAATATCAGTAAGTGCATGATCATATACGCAGTTAGTAGATGAGTGAAATGTCTCTTTGAATTATCTCCTCATTAACAGATTAGAACATGTTAAAATTCAAGAGGGGAAACAAATTCGAGTGGTGTACGTTGGCTAAACACGAATGTTTAATCTAATAATTGTTGTGTTGATGTACAGGTATTTTTAATAAAGAATTTTGCATTCAAATAATAAATACATTGAAATTGTTGTTAATGTTCTGAATGAATGTGGGAATTTTGAGTAAGCCTAGCTATGATATGTTTCTTTATATATATATGTATATATTAATAAGGGTAGAAATTGATATTAATCAATTAGAACCAGTAGTCTAGCATATTAAAAAAATCCGAAGATTAAAATTATATTACATACAAAAATAAGAGGAATGACCAGCAAAAGTGGACTCCTATATGCTAGAAATAGATGCCATATCATCTTAAATATTTCTTTAACTTAGACACAGTAAGTACTTCGATAGCTGAATCATCGAAACAATAACAATAGCGTGGATAGTCTGCGGAAGTTTAATTGTCTACATGGAGCGCCGCCTAGCTAAGGGAGCCTACTTATAGGAAAGCCCTATACGTAAGTTCCTTCCTTATTTCCCATTACAGATGAAGAAACCAGGGATACAATATGACTGTCTTGTATGAGCCGGCGAGAAAAACTACGAGAGAATGAATTGTCTTTTCCTTGTCGTTAGCGTTAATAATTCTATTTTATGGTATTGGATTTTTTTCATGCATGTCGCGTAATCTCCTTTTCATGCCCTTCCCTAAGGTTTTGTGCCGATATAATAGAAACGTCAATTTACTTTTCATATAGTCTGGCCTGTGTTGTGGAGTGGAAGTAAATCCAATTTCGAGTGTATTGTAAACATGATTGAAAAAGTCATGACTAGGTACACAGTAAGGGAGTTGTTAATCATGTAAAACAATGATCCAAAGCATTAGATAGTTAGAAGCACCCATTCTTTTGGGTGGTATAGAATACAATACCTCGTGTGTCTTTTCCTTGCTAGAATAAGGATAACATGTAATATGGGGGAAGGGGTCTCTTTTACTGCTTTTAGCAGGTCAAGCGGCTGAGTGAAGCCTTTCTAGATGATTAGCAAGTCCTCGATGTGCATCACAGATTAGTGATAATTAATGAGAAAAGAATTGTTTGATGTTTAAACTTTATTTGCTTCACTTATTACCCAGACACCAAATCTGACATTAACATAACTCTCAAATTACCTTCATTTCTGTTATACATTTTACTAGCGTCAGCCATTCAAATGCAGACACGCAGTGGCTACTGCCTTCAAGAGACTTAGTCAAATATATTTCGTCATTCATAAAGTCAGATTGTAGAAAAACAATTAATGGACAAGCAATAATAATAAAATTAGGTAAAAATGTTTAAGCTACTGAAAGATTTTATTCTCTGATTAAATATTTCACGAGGCACTCATCATATTTGATTTTTACTGCGATTACGAGATAAAATAAACAATTCGTTTTCTTCAGATACTTTCGACCTAATATCATAGGGAGTTTCTGGGGATGAATTTCAAATCCAGACATTTTTCTAAGAGCAATGGTAGAAATTGAATGCTAGTTTCCTCTTCTAGAGTTGTTAAAATTTCAAAATTATCGTCTCTCTTTTTCTCTCTTTTACTAAATTATAATTTTCTGTGAAATGTTAGTGTTTCTGAAATAACTTTTTCCTGAAATGTTAGTTTTTCTGAAATAACTATTGGTTTATTTGTAAATTTAAGGACATGTTGCTCTTTACTTTGCATTCTTCTGTTCAGGCTATTTATTCAAACTAGCAGTGAAGATATTCACAAAAATATTATACATTTATTTCTTTAAAAAAAGTGAAACTATTTTCAGAGTTCGTGCATACAGTTGAAACCCTCCGTCCTGGCGTCCGACTATATGTGTTGCGAATCCATGACAATAAAACATTTCTCAAAGGAATCATTAATGGACTGCTTTTAATGACAGTAAGCATTTCGACAAGTTGTTGTTAAAACCTAAATGATTTTTTCTATCAACGCCTTTCTATGTAGAAAGCAATGAATTGCAATAACATCCTATTATAAGCTCTTTCAAGCAGTCGACCACAGGGAGAACTCTGTCGGTACAGGATATCCATGATAATTCCTATTTAAAATATGAAAAGTGTTTTCACCCTTTTTATGTACCTGGTAGTTCTTTGCCACAGAATTTAATATACTACTTGAGCTACATTAATTTAACGAACAATTATTTAAATAGCTGATCTTTATAATGTTGGTAGTTGATTCATCAATACTTACAAAGTGAAATTTCAATGTTTGAAACTTATGGCAACATACAATTTCCTCTCGATGTCAGCAAGCAATTTCAAAATTTGCCAATAAACTGTATTTCAGAGAGAAGCTTTACTTATTTTTAATTCGCTTTGATCTGTTAACATTGCCTTAGCAATCTTTCTGCTGGCAGACAAAATAATTGACTACAGCAAAAGAAGAGACTTTATATTGTTTATATGGTTTTTCATATATTTATTTTTGTAACCATTTCAACTATTTCATAAGAAACGATCAGAGTCATTTCGAAAATTGCTACGGTACATTTAAAAAGATTTTCTTGTTTGGTCTGTTCGTTCTGATAATCTTTTAAAATAATTTGAAACTCTTCCTTGAAGGTAGGAGTGTTTAGTTTTAAAATGTCTAATTAATATTGATTCTTTTGAAAAGTTTAGATAATAGTCGTCGTTTCTACGATTAGTTTCAGTTTGAACATTACGGCTTTGGCAATGTGTTGCATTTGAAACTTACTCATTATAGGATTCGCGATCATCAAAGCAATATGTCTATATATATATATATATATATATATATATATATATATATATATACATGCATGCGCGGTGGTGGGATACTGTGTGTGTGTGTGTGTGTGTGTGTGTATGTGTATGTATTTCAATATACAATACACCCGTTATGATATTTTGAAAATTAGTATTGCTCGCTTTGATAAATCGTATATATTTTCTGTTCTTTCGTATTTCAACATACACAACACATTTTGAATCTAGCCGAAAGAAAATACTTTCCTTTCTTTATCCTTTTGACATTTAATTATTGCTTTGATCTGTAGACTTCAGTTTTGATGTTCCCATCGTTTTCATTAAATTTTGCTCATCTTTATTATTGCTTGTTTCACATCTGTTCCTGCTCTTGTAATAATTTTCTTAACATACTAATACGAGATATGTCTTTCTGGAAATCGTATAGGATTGTTGTCTTTGAACCAATTTCTTTCCTTGTTAATGCTAATGAAAGTGATTTAGTCTCTTTAATATAGTGGGAGACGCAATGCGTCCTATTCGTTTAATAACCGAGTTTTCTGCTGAACCCAAAGTCTTCATACTAAATTGTAAATATGTCGTTTGAAGCAGTAGGTAGCTATTTCGATAACAAGACGTTAGAGGAGGACGTTATTTTGGCCTACATTTCCAAACGACCTATATTCGAAAGTTTGATTATTTGTTTAGGTTCTTTTCTTGAAAATATACGTTATATCGATCTCAATAGTTTTCTTTTCTTTTTCGAAAATTTTCAACTGGTTTTAAGCCAAAGAATAACTATTCTAACTGCTTTATACACACACACATGCTTATATACATATATATATATACATACATATATATATATATATATATATATATATATATATATATATATATATATATATATATATATATATATATATATATATATATATATATATATATATATATATATTAACAGAAATACCCGGGGTTGCCCGGGTTGAAGATAATTGCCCGGATTAAAAAAATTTAAACATGCCTTTTAGATCTCTAATATGAAACATAGACTACGCAGGTCGTACCTCCTAGTAGGTAAGATACCAACTTCATACGTTAATAACTCGGCGTTTCCCAGGTTATTGAAAATAATGAAATTTATTAAGTATGCTTTTTAAATCTCTAAGTAAAATGAAACAGATAATGTCGTTTTCAACAGTAATTAGCTGAGGTACAAACTATTAATGTCAATAACATGTTTTATCAGATGTTCTCACGGTTAAGATTGTTTAAAAAATCTGGTAGTTCTTTGTCTTTGCAGTCACCTTCAATTGTCAGTACTTATTTGAAACACGTTGAACTTGAAAATGCATAAACTTTAGAAGAACCGGCCTCCGGGCGCTCCCCTCCTGTCAATAAGTACATTTAACAAAACTTCTATCAGATGACGTGTGTATAAACAAATGTATTGAAACAAATCCGGAAAACAATCACAGTTTAATTATCTAAAGCTTCTAAATATATGAACATATGTTATATATGTTCTTTAATTAGTGTATAAATGAAAAGATTCCAACTCGCGATCATCCTACGTATAATTACTCATGAGAGTAGCAAGATGAAGTCCAACAACGTTGAGAGATTGTCCTTGAGACTCATTTATTGACATAGCGAAACTTAGTTTCACTTCGAACTGGAACCGTTTAAATTCAAAGGGGAGGTCATATGGGATTAATGGGATCTGTGGAATGAAGACATCCCCACCCTTATAGTTCCCAGTCATAATTGTTGCATCTAAGACATGGGGTCGCATCGTTTTTACCACCAGTTTGGTGCCATTGCACTGACGAGGTGGATCCAGATTCTTGAGCAGCATGATTGGGGCCCGCTTTTTAAGTGTTAAGTGCTGGCGCAGCATCCCAGATGGTTGTAGAGAGTCCAGGAACTCAGATGGAAAAACTACAGCCTGTTCCTGATCGATGACAGTGTCGAGCAATTTGAAAGACTATTCTTGTCTGGGTGACAGCTGCAAGAGATCCTAGTAGATTTTGTTGACAGCATCATTACATGGAGCTAAAATGGCTCGCTCACAGAGCCATTGACTGTTGCTGAAGTTTTATGCAATGTTTTGGAGCACATGCATTGAGATCATTGATAGTTGGTACCATCTCACCACAAGCTTTCTGCCCAACCCTACGACTTTGAATGATCAGAACTTTCAGAAACACGGATATTTTTTAATGAAATTTTCTGCGAATATGTGTTATATCATGTAGATTCCGAATATACAAAATTTTGTAGGGAAGTATTTTAGGAGGGGGTGGAGAGGATTTTCGGAGAATTCACTAGTGTCTTAACTTTCAAGAAAATGGATATTTTTTAATGAAATTGTCTTCAAATATACCTCGGACTATATAGATTCCCAGCATATAGGATCTGGGGGAAAAACAATTGGGGGTTATTTTTGTGAACTGTTCCCTACTGGGGGGGGGGGGGGGGCAAGTCGTCCATATTTGTTTCAATTTCAACGTTTTCTGCGTTTGTGCATCCGTATATAACCTTTAACCTTAGTCGTAAATTTTCGGGAAAAAATTGAAAAGTTAAGGAGCGGGTGTATTAAAAAGTCTAAAAGTAGATTTTTTTGCATATTCAGAATCTCTGTTGGAGACAAGGTCGGAATCCGTAGAAAAAAAGCACAAGGGGGTGGCATGCTTATTCTCAGTGTCTTCACACACACACATATATATAATGAAAAAGTTCAAACGGGGAATTATTCCATTCAATATCATGTTTATTATAGAGATTATGTAACAAATTGTACTTTACACTTCTATATTTAACTGTGCGTGTATATTCTTTAATTTTGCTTCTGGTGTCTTTTGCCTTTCTATTAGAACCGCTTACCTGGGAGTGTACTTAAAGTGAGAAAAAAATTTCATGCAAAAGATAAGTCATCTTAATAACATATAGCTGTGTACCAGGCATTTAGCTGTTATTCTTAGCATGAGTTTTCTGGTGAGGGCTTCATTTCCCTTCATTGCTTGTTGCTTCAGTAGAAATCTACGGATGCACAAACGCACAAAACAGAAAATGTAACAAAATATGGACGACTTGTTCCAAAACACCTCCGAGTGGGGAACAGTTCTCAAAACTAACACCCAATTGTTTCCCCCCCAAATTTCTATATGCTCGAAATCTACATAGTCCGAGGTATATTTATTGACAATTTCATTAAAAAATATCCATTTTCCTGAAATTTAAGCGAATTGAAGTGGACTCCGGTGAATTTTCCGAAAATCCTTCATCACCCCGCCAAAAACACTTTCCCAAAAAATTTTGTATATTCGGAATCTACATGATATACCACATATTCGTAGAAACTTTTAATTACAAATATCTACTTTTCTGAAAGTTATGATCATCCAAAGTCGGTGGAGCAAAAATCCGTACTTATGCTCTGTTGACAACTGATCAATGAAATGAAATCTCGGTATGGAATTTTTTTTCTCACTCACATACATTCACATAGGTATATTTCTTACACAAATAGAAAGCCGGAGAATATAAAAAATGAAAGTAACTATTGAAATTCTTTTCTATCTGACATCGTCACAACTGTAATGATGTATACATACGTGTGTGTGTGTGTGTAAATAGCTGGTTACTTAGTTACTATGTTGACGTTGAGTAAACAGTTAAGCTAAAGTGTTAATAAGTCGATTTGCGCCAAGAATAATCACATCGAATTTAAATGTGAAATATCAAGTCTTAATAAGGCGACTTGTTCCAAAAATGTCCGAAATATGTATTGGGAAATCAATGTACAATATACAGTACCTCATTTAATTAATTGAGAAAAAGGCGTCTGTCTCCGTATGAATTTTTTTTCTGACATGAAAGCACCTTTAGAAATTCTTTTTTTTTTTAATCAGAAATCATCACAACTGCAATGATGAATACATACATGTACGTCTAAATAGCTGGTTAGGACGCCAAATACAGGAAGTTCAAACACAGGAAGTTGAGAAAAAGATTTGAAGAAGTGAATCTTTATATATAGAGCAATACTATTTATTTCTAATAAAAATAAATAAATACAGACCGCATTATTCTTTCCTAGGTCAAATTATTCATGTACCCCAAGTATGGTACAGATTGATCCAAAGGTTTGAGCGTGCATTGAGGGGACACACACACACACACACACACACACACACACACACACACACACACACACACAGGGTATTTTATGTATTAATATATTTATATATATATAATCATACAGAGAAATGATGTATATACATTTCTTTATTTACCATAGCCTTTCAGCTGTTTCAGGTATGGATTTGGGTGCATTCATGGTTCAATTTCATCAATCGATCGGTTGATCGACAGAAATTTCAGGGAACCACCAGCACAGTGCTATTTTCCCCAGTGTCACAGCATATACACACGTGTGTGTCTGCGTGTATGCAATGTGTATGTGCGCGCGCGTTACTCTCTGTTGGATGAATGAATGCCTAATATATGTTGTAAAGGATATCAATTTTCATAAAACCTAGAGTCGCGAGACTGTATCAGTTGCAATAACCAAAATCTATGCATACACATATATATATATATATGTATATATATATATATATATATATATATATATATATATATATATATATATATATATATATATATATATATATATATATATATATATATATATATATATATATACATGTGTGCGTATGTGTGTGTGTGTGTTTACTGTGAAAGACTGCGTATTAGTGACCGAGTTTCATTTAGCTTGAATCTCCAGTTTGATATAAATATAAACATTTAACTATTGTGTGTGTGTGTGTGTGTGTGTGTGTGTGTGTGTGTGTGTGTGTGTGTGTGTGTGTGTGTGTGTGCCTGTGTGTTTGCATCCTAGTTCTCCGCTTTATACTAGTGTTCAGGGAAAACTAAATTTTTTTTCCAGGTGGCACCTCTTGAATACGTGGATTGAGATTGGTTTTTCATGTGCTCAAGCATGTAAATGGTCTCACAAAATTACCATTAAACATCTTATTATCATAAATAAATCAATTATACACTAAAGCTACTAGTACTCTAAATCGGACGGTATTCCATTTAGTACATTTATAATTGTAAAGAATTAAAAAATTCTTAGTGGATATCATAAATATTAGATATTATATTAAATATTAACATCAAAATATTAATACTTCATCTTATATACGAGGAAGGTAACTGATTTTTCATGTATTAACGCATGTCTATGAGTATTCAAAAAACTACCATCAGATATAATATTATAAACTATATGTTAAAACTATTTGAAATTTGAATTTGTTGGTACTTCACGTTTTATTACACTTGCATCTGTAAATATAAGCATTAAAGAATATTTAGTAGATATGATATTGACATAAAAATATTAAATGATAAAGATGTACATTAAGTTTCCTATACAGGTGACAGTATCATTGTGGTTTGCTATGAATTCAATTAAGCACGGTTCTCATGTAGTTGATATTTTATAATATAATTTATTAAATTAAGAGATAAACACATTGATTTATAGTGATTGTAACTTTAGTTATTTTAATTTTTTTTATATATATATAGAAAACAATTTATCAGCTGTATTTGGAAACGTTCAAGTCTTCCTTTGTTTACATAGTTGTAATGACCATAAATATTGCGCACAAATACGAATGACGCGATACTATAATATGATAATATGATAAATAATTAGCAGTTTTTGATACGTCATATTTTTTGTTGGTTTCCATATTTTAACAAACGCTCGCGCAATTATATGCTGAATGCTAACGCGCTCTCACCCTCTCTATCTGTCTGTCTGTCTGTCTCTTTCTCTCAACCTATCTCTATGTCTTTCTTTCAATCTCTCTCTATATATATAACACCTAGTTCACCCTAACTGCAACACCACCACCAATATATTATGTATAACTGTTGTATCGCACTTCGACGTACAATATTACGGGATAATAATAATGTCCTTGCATATCGTTCTACTCAAGATACTGATAATAACCCTCAACTATACGCAACTCTCGGCTTTGCACTGCTCTGAAGGCTCTATGCGCATGTCCATTTATATTGTGACACAGTCCATTAGGAGCCAACATATAGGGGTGTTCTACTTCCACACAACAATAACAAACGCACGCGCACGACTATATCACACATATTTGATAAGCATGTATATATATACTCATTACGTTTTTTTTTTTTTTAATATATGCATTACCAAAACGCACACATCTGAATCTGTCAAGGGTTAACCAAAATGTTGGAATGGAACTCCTTTCTGGAATTTCTCCGCTGATGAAATACCCAATTAACCAGTTTCAATATGAAAATTTTAATTTAATTCAATTCAATTTAATTTCTCTAATTGAATTAATTGGATATGGAAACGGCTGTAGGGATAAGAATTTCATACTATATTGATTTGAATATCTTTAAATAAACTGATGTCTATATGCCAATTCCTCTAATTTCTTCTTTTTCTCATATCTATCTATCTATCTATCTATCTATCTATCTATCTATCTATCTGTCTGTCTGTCTGTCTGTCTGCCTGTCTCTGTCTGTCTGTCTATCTATCTATCTATTTATCTAGATAGATAGATAGATAGATAGATAGACAGACAGACAGACAGACAGATAGATAGATAGATAGATAGATACATTTCTTTTATTAGCCACACAGGGCTCAACAAAGATGGGACGAATACAATGTAGAGCTTTTCTTTTTAGGAGGGGGAAGGAAGAAAAAAGAAGTAGGGGTGGGTGTCGATCAAAAGGGATCGTAGGAAGGAAAAAAGAGGGGAGTTCGATCAAAAGGGACCGAGAGAAAAAAAAAGAAAAAGCGATCAATAGGGATCGTGTATCACAGTAATGTTCTCGTATAAAAAGAGGGGAGGACAGTTTAGGTTTAGCCGTGGAAAGAAAAGCCTACGGAAAAGACCACGGTAACCTTGGTCAATATTGTCATTGCAGAAACTATAAGAGTAAGTGACTCTCTTTTGCCTTTTTGTTTTTTGTCTAGATTTTTTTTTTTTTACTCCTTTATAGTGTTATGCTCAAAGTGGCTCCGTCATTCACACGTGCCATCCTTGCTACATTCACCCATCTTTGTTTTAAGCATTCACTAGACAAGACTTCCCTTTCTACTCTCACCTTCCTCTTCAGATGATACTTGAAGAAGTTGATGAGAGATTGCCCAGAGAGGAAAGTCTGTGTCTCTAGACCTTTCAGACGCGTCCACCATACATTCTTTCGCCATAGCCACAAGTACAATGAAAATAGCTCTTCCTTCCCGTTTAAAAGAAGGAGGCGCGACAATATTCACGATAGACTCGGCTGATAGACCGACTCGTCCCACACGCGATAGCAGTTGTTGGACGTAAGCCCACAGCTCGGAAATGGTGGGAAACTGTACGAGTGCGTGCAGAACGGTTTCGTCGCTCCGCCCGCATCTCGGACAGGTCGGCCCCGTGTTTCTCGAGCCATGCCTGTAGAGCTTATCCCGAACGGGTAGAGCTTCTCGATAGCACTGCCAGGCCAGGGATCTCTGGAAGTTGTCCATAGGTCCCGGTCCGAAGGTCGTCTTAAACAGGCGGGTCAGGTATTCATCGTCGACGCCCAGGTTCGCCCCGAGATCGTCGTCGTACCTCCCCTCCACTAATCCACTATAGAATGCGTTAGTTGTGATGCAGTCGCTCAAGGTTGACCCGGGTTGTTGGAGTTGCCGGAGAGCAACGCGACACTCGCGGTGCCATTCGCCCTTCCTCGGCCTCTTCTTGATCCACGACTGCAATTCGGTCCTGGAGACGAGCTGCGGGAAAGTAGGCCGCACAAACGGCGACCACACCTGTTCACCGTTGTCTACGTAGAGCCGGAGATGTCGCAGTCTCAGCGCGTGTCTGCGCATCATCAACCACGACATGCCCAGTCCTCCTTTTAACGGGTGTTGGCAGCAAACGGATCGCCTAACCATCGGAACACTTCCTTTCCACAAGAAGCGGAAGAGGATGCGCTCCAGTTTGGTGATGGTAGGGTCGGGACAAGGAACGACGGTTAGGCGGTAGTAGATGACGGACGCGATGTACGTGTTCTCCACCTCCGCCCGACCTTTTAGGGAAAGCTTCCTCTCGGCCCATTGCCGGGCTAGAGTGGCCACCCTTCTCGTTATCTCGTCCCAGTTCTTCTCCGTTTGGAGGTCTGGACCAAACCAGACCCCGAGCAACTCAACCGGACTGTCAGTCCAACGTCCCACGACGGCATGGGCTTGCTTCTCCAGGTGCTGAGCCGCAAGCCCACTGACTTATCCCGGTTGATTTTCGCTCCCGTTACCGTTTCGTAGTCTCTCAGTGTCTCGCCGACAAGCTCGATGTGCTTCTGGCTAGACACTATGACAGTGACGTCGTCCGCGTATGCCGACACGCTCGTCCCGCACCCCAACTCTCGCGGGATGCCCCTCAGCGTCGCCAGCTTCCGCAGTAGTGGCTCGAGAGTCAACACGTACAGAAGCGACGAGAGGGGGCATCCCTGACGAACCGAACGTGCAATGTCGAAGGGTCTTGATAGATGCCCATTGACGCGAACTACCGAACGGATGCCTCTGTACAGGGCAGCCATCCAGCCGCGGAAAATGGGACCGAAGCTGGCCGCTATGAGGATAGCCTCCAAGTATAGATAGATAGATAGATAGATAGATAGATAGATAGATAGATAGATAGGCACAGACAGACAGATAGATAGATAGATAGATAGATAGATAGATAGATAGATAGATAGATAGACAGATAGACAGATAGACAGATAGATAGATAGATAGATAGATAGATAGATAGATAGATAGATAGATAGATAGATTAGAGAAAATGGAATTAACGTTAACTAACCTTATCAATTGCCATACTTGATGCTAAACTTTAACCTTTTAATCGTCATCTCTTCCTTACCGACGCTTATTTAATATAATTAACTGTTTCCCATGCTTATCTTAACTAATACTTTTCGCGACGCAGATCCTAACGTTTCGCAATGCTAATCGTTTACGTTACCTTTTCCGTACTAGTCATTATCAGTACGTTACTGATACTTTTCTCTACCATTACCTTTTTCCGACGCTAATCATTAGTTTTCCTGACTAATATATACTTCGCTAATCATTGCCAATAGATTTCCTGGCTCTCATCCTAACTACTACATTTCGGGGTGTTAATCGTAATAATTGTCTTTCACGATGCCAATCATTAGTATTAAACTTATCGTGCTAATCGTTATCATTACCTTGCCGACAGTTATCGGTATCATTGCAGTTTACCGACGCTAATCGTTAGCATTACGTTTCCCGACGCTAATCGTTACCATTACACTTCCAGACGCTAACAGTTACCATTACGCTTTTCGACGCTACCCGTTACAACTATATTTCCCGACGCTAATCGTTACCATTACATTTCTCAATGCTGATCGATACCATTGCATTTCCCCAAGCTAATCGTTCCCATTACATTTCCTAGCGCAAATTGTTACCATTACATTTCTCGACGCTAAACGTTACCATTACATTTCCCGAAGTTAATCAATGTTATCTTCCTCAGAGTCACACCAGATATACAGTGTGTGTGTGCGCGCGCGCGTGCGTTACTCTCTGATGGACGAATGAGTGCTCAATACATGTTGTAAAGGATATGATCTTTTATAAAACCTAGTTTTGCAATAAACAAAAACTATACATACATAAACACACACACACACACACACACACACACACATACGCGCGCATTTGTGTGTGTGTTTGTGTGTGTGTGTCTGTGCATGTACTATGAAGGTTTGCGTATTAGGGACCAAGTCTCATTTAGTTGGAATCTCCTCTTTGCGGGACATGATTGGTTCGAAGAGAGGAAAGACACGTCTTGGGATTGTTCTCGTTGTTTTGTTGAGGTGGCTGTTGTTGTTCTTTTGGGGGTTTCTGATGCTGTTGTTGTTGTTATCGGTGATGTTCATGCTGCTTCTGCTGCTGTGAATGCTGTAGTTACTGTTGTTGCTGTTGTTTTTGCGGTTCTCGGTGTTGGTCCTGTTGTTGGTGATGTTGCGTCCACCTACTTTTGTTGGTGCTACTGCTGTTACTGCTGTTGTGGTGGTGATGCGGCCATTGACAGAAGTGAGGGTCTTCCTTCTTTCTTTTGTTGTGGTAGAAGGCCTTCAGATGGTTTGTGTCCCCACACATGTGACATTTCGTCCTTCTTCTTTCAAATACCACGTGGAGTTTAGTGCCATCTGGCAAATTTATGAGGTCCGGTATGGATTCCGTACTTTCGAAATCCAACTGGACCCATAATTCTATTGTTTGCCCCATTCAGTTTTACTGTTGCATTTTTCTTGCCTTTAAGATGTTCGCCATGTCCCCCATGTCTAGTACAGCTGCCACCTACCAACAAATATTTATTTCTGATGGAATTTCAGTGATTTTTATTTTTGCCAATCTACGACCCAGATATATGGGTATTAGGAAGAGATTGTCATTTCTCAGTCTGGTGGTCGAGATTTTTCTGGCTTCTTCTTCTGTAGCGAATCTTACGTCTACCGTTCCATACCGCTTCGCTCTCGCAACGTATGCCTTTCCGTTCCATACTATACGCAAAAACCTCAAGTAGTTGCTGAGTGGCTCGCTACAACTTCCGATTTTTCACCCCAATACATTTATAGATGATTGTTGTTGTTTTTTTGTTTTTTGTTTTTTCATTGTGTCTTATACGACAGTTTGAGAAGTATTCAAAACTACTTCTCTCCCATTCTTTCTGCTCACATAACTTCCTACATTTTTCAAGTCACCTGCTGTTAGTGAAACACTTACGTGTGCTTGTCGCACTGCAGTGGTTAACCTATTTAGGCTTGGCTTGTCATTTTCATTTTTATTCCCACTGGCTGTGGTAGCATTGTTAGTGGCGGCGACGACGGTAGAAATGGCAAATGTTTCGTTGGAAGCTTTTTTCCTCCTCTTTTCCTCTTCCTCGCTCTTATTCTCTTTCTGTGGCTTTTCACTGGCGATGGTGGTGCTAGAGCTGCTGTTGTTGTTGTTGTTGCATCATGCACTGACTCTCGTGGCTTCTGATCTTAACTGATTCGAACGTACATGTTGTGTCTTGGTATAAAAAGATGGGCTACAGCAAATATTCTGCCCAATACAACAAATTTGCTTGTTAGTTGCTTGGCCTTAACCAGTTGAGCATATCCCTTATTAGCTGACATTATGTGCATCTCTGATCACGAGCAGAAATAGTGGGGGAGCATCATAGCCATGTGTGGAGAGGAATTCTTTGGGGTTTGAATAGATCACCTCTGGAAGCATGGGTGCTTTGTTCATCATCTTTAAGCAACCTTTATTCAGGGATCTTTTGAGCGGGGTGGGCTACTCAGCCTGAAGAAAATTCTAACTGGGCCCCATCTGTAAGGACATGCGTTGTTTATCTTGATGTAAGGTTACCATGTCGCGCACATATGGTTGAAATGCATGTACCTGGTGTACCCTTATCAGACGAGTAGTCATGATGGGTATATTGGGCTTCGTATATTTGTGCCCCAGTGTCACTTTGTTGGCATGCATTGCTGGTTGACCTCAAGTCTCATCCAGAGACCACAAGAGACAAATTAGAATTTCAAGTTTTTTCTGCTTCCAATACTCTCTCGTTCCTAACTGTCACTAACAAGGTTTCCTTACTTCGGGCTAGGTATCTCATTAAGCTCTCGAGTCTTCCACACTTATCAGTCCTCTTCCTCCAGTTATTCCTTTCCTGTATAGACGATCAGTGCACATGGGTTCCATGTATCGTTAGGAGCTTTCTTAACTTCTTGTCCATCTTCTTTAGCTCCTCCTCTGTCCATTTCAGGATTCCAGCGCCATACCGAACTACTGCGACTGCACGCGGGTTTATTGCCGAAAGTGTATTTCTGGCATTCAGCTTTGAAACCAATATTTTTCTTACTCGCTGCAGATACTGTCTTTTTGTCTTTTCCTTCATGTCGTTGCGTTTGATTCCATCTGCCTCAAGTATTCCCAGATATTTCGCCAATGAACTGTATAGATACTTGGAAAAAAAGTGGGATGATCGCTTATACATGAAGAGAGCTGGGTGGTATATTGACAGAACTGTTAGGTCGTCAGTCAAAATTCCTTGTATAGTTTAGTTAAGGTTGGTTATATTTTGGTTTCTAATCCCATTCAAGTCATTTATGCTTTCAGTTTTCCAGGGTCAATAAAATAAATTTCAGTATTTTTATATTTTCATTTTATATCTCTCCTATCCTAAATACACCAAATGTTGCTGTAATTTAATTTAGACTTATATAATTATTGACAATTATTTATTTAATTGATTTAATTAATTTCTCATCGACTCTTCGTTCGATAGTCATTTCGGATATGTTTTATAACTCAATATATTGAATTGTTTAAATTTTTATTGAAATTCTTGATCTTTTTACAATATTAACAAAATCTACAACGCTACCTAATTATCGTATTCCACTCCACATAATGTATCAAATTAATTATTTGAAATTAGAAAACAACTGTCTTTCTGAGGACTGCTTTATACATATTTATAGTATTTTATTTGACCTCACTAGTGTTTTCTTATTCTTCACATACTGTTCTTTTTTCTTTGTACAGTGTATATTGTCCCTACTTAGCTTAGCTTCACTTACCGCTCTTCCTCGTTTCTATGCATTTATTTATAATTATGTCTAGGTTATTCCTTGGTGCTTGAAATCGTCGGAGAAGACAAAAACGAAATTGCAAAACCGTAGCACTCATTTAGATAAAATTACATAAAGTCGAAGAATGCCTTGAATATTTTATACGTAGATGACCTAAGTAGCCCTTTCCAAATGACGCTTTCTCTCTCTCTCTCTCTCTCTCTCTTTCTATATATATATATATATATATATATATATATATATATATATATATATTTGAAAACATTTGTAAATGTACCACACAAGTAAGTAGATATTAAAAATAAACAAAAAGGAAAATGCCACTTTTAAAAAAATTGGGTGTTTTAATTAATTTATATTACAGACTGTCCTCATTTAACGACCAAGTTACGTTCCAACAGCCCCGTCGTTAAGCAAATTCGTCATTAAACGAATATTCATAGGGTACGTATTTTTTTATAGGTATAGTGTGCTGTACGTACATATAAAAACAGAATACCGTACTGTATAAAGTATATGCAGTACAGAGCCAAGAATCGCTAACATAAATTGTTGAAAAATGAATAAGTAGCAATACGATTATCACAAGGAAAACCTTAAAAGTTAGGATAGGGATACTGTATTATTGTAGCTCAGACATCGTAAGTATGTTTGTGATTCCAGGCCCAGTACATAAGATGCCTAATAATCTTTTCTCAGGATTATATAGAAAAGGTGAAAAGGGTTAAAGGAAACTCAAACATAATAACTTTGTTTTACTTTCGATAAAGATTACAAAAGCAAACTCATTCTAGACATCAAAATGCATGAAAAATCCCGTCAGTGTTGTTTGCTTTGTTATCTTCTTTTTTTTTTGTCATAAATTTCTCGATAACATCGGAAATGTTCAGTTGTCTGTCTTTCCACCTTGGAAAATCGCTCAAAATTTGTATCCATCGCCTCAAGTTCTATTTTTTTAAAAATATGTAATGACAGCTCGTAAAGTTCGTCGTAACTCCGAGTGGTCGTTAAATGAGAACAGTCTGTACATGTTTCGTTTTTTTTTTTGAAAAAACACCGTATCAAAAATGAGTATAAAATATGTGAGAAGAGAAGATGGCTATTAATAAAATAAAATTGAAATTAAAATTAAGAATAACATTCATAGTTTCCTGTTATTTCTTGCATGCGCACGTGGTCCTTTCGTTCTGGAGGCATGGTAAATTCAACTCGCTGCGATACGCGGAAAGAGAAAAAACGTGTCTGGTTAACGGTTGCGCATAATGAATATACAGATACATATATATATATATATATACATAATACATATACATAATATACATACATAAATACATACAAAAATACATACATATTTGTATATAGACATGTGTGTGTATGCATATATATGAATGCATGTCAATAGATTTTGTATATACAGATATATATACATATATGTGAATGTGTGTATATTATACATCGTATATATATATATATATACAGAGAGACTATAAATATATACATGCAAATATACATACTTACACATTTACGCATAAACATACGCTCACGTACACAAACATCCATCCATCCATCCATGCATACATACGTACCTACATACATACATACATACATACATACAGACATACTGACAGACAAACAGACAAACAGACAAACAGACAGACAAAAAACCTGTATGCAGATGCAGTGTGAGTTGTAACCGTAGACCACCAGCATTTTTCAAGTGTGGCATAATAGCATTGCAGCAAATAATACACTCGTGATGGCCACCATTACCACCAAGTCCACCATCACACCAGTTCTACTGACAGATATTAGAGGCCTCGTACAAAACAACAACAAATGCAAAATTGCGTACCTGAAGGATTGTTCTTCATGCAATCAAGCAACATGCATTTCACTTACGGAGGTACATCTGTCTGCAAGTTTTAATGATGCAGAGATACACATACCAATATAAGTTGTATTCCTTTCAGACAGAAGAGGAAAATTCACGGTGGAATTACGCTGTACAATTGTGAAGATGTAACGTCACTAACCCTGTTGTCACACTCAAACTCAATCTGTTACGCACTGAAAGTGCATTTAAAGCAACTTAATGTGGGAATATGCACGTTATATCGCCTACCCAATGCCTCAAACCATGAAGATCAATTTGAGAAAGGTCTTGCAATAATAAAATTACTAAGAAAGCTAGATCAATGCATTAATGTGCCTCTGATGGGTGACTTCAACTCCCCCAACATCAGATCGCCAGAAAGCAAAGGGGCGCAAGCAAGCAGAATTTCTATTTGATTTCACGAAAACAGTGTTCATGGAACAGACCATATATACAGTCCCCAGCCAAAAACAATAGCATCTTAAACCTTTGCTTCATCAACAAAATGGAACTTGTCCACAATGTGAAGGTATCACCGACAATTTTCTGAAACTACAACAAAAATAGAACTGACGATGTACAGTCCAAAACAAATTAAAGATATGTTCCATACACATGGCACCTAAACCCTATCCAGTCTAAATTTCTACAACTGAAAAATATACTCCAGCAAAATTTGCTTAAAACTCTCATTGTGCAAGATATTGATATGAAACTTTAAAAATTCAAGTCAATAATTCCAGCCATAGCACTGATATTAATAACAATAATGAAAGTAATTTATTAATATTCTTAATAACAGTTATTGGAAAATTACTATTTAATAAGCAACTGAGTTCCTCTATAACGATAATATTGTAAAATGTAAATATAACTACAACACACGGAATGATTATGATACGTTGAGAAATGTTTACAGAATGATCGATATTTTTTCAAATCTCATGATCATTCATGCATTTGAAAATTATCCAGTCTGTTAAGTGGAGCAGAAGAACCTTCCTTAAATCATACCTTCTATATTTGAAATTAAGAACTAATTAAATTGTTTCTAATTTAGGTACAATGCCAGCAACTTTGAGAGGAAGTGGGTAGTTGATTCGAGTACGTGGCCGGTACTTTATTTTATCGACCGCTTAAAACGATGCATTTGAACTCAAAACGTCCAGAGCTGGAACAAATACCGTAAAGCATTTTTCCACGGCTCTAACGATTCTGCCAGCTCACCACCCTGAAAGGATAGATAATTATAGCCATATATATCACAAGGAAAACGTGATAGTCAATGTTGAAATTATTTTAACTCCTAGATTTTTAGATAAGAATTGGCTTCAGAGTAAACAGCAAATTTATATGTTTGCAGTTGGACTCAACCAGATTTCTTACTCTATGCAGTCTATAAATAATGATGAGTCTATTACAACGTTGCCCGCAATGGAGCCTGCTAGATAAGCAGCTAAAATCTCTTTCATACCACACTCTTCTGTCGAGAAAAGAGAATACATTGGCAGATATAATCTGGAATGCATTCTTCCAAAACAAAAGAAATTTGAATTCAGTTTATCATAGGTAGCTGGATCGAAGCTAAGCAAGAAAAAATTACTGCAACATAGCTAAGATCAGCTAAAGTAGACCGCATAATACTCTTCACAAAAGAGCATAAATAAGCAGAAGTTTCAAAATAACTCCAATATGCGCAATTATTCCGTATGGAGGTTGTAAGCAACTGCTCCTAACAAATGCTATAACATCTACTTATTAGCTTCGTCAGTCAGATTTCTTACATTAAATTTGATATACGATAGTAAGACGTAAAAATTGAATAAGGGGATTAGTAACGAACAGAATTCATTCCTAAGTTTACTCATAATCATAAGCAGTCCCCATTTCACTGTCAAATAAATCGTAGACCGTCGGTTTTCCTAATGAATTACACACACACACACACACACACACACACACACACACACACACACACACGCATGCACGCACGCACGCACGCACACATGCACGCATGCACACGTACACACACTCACACACAAATATATGCCATCAGACATATCAGCGTGTGAGGCAGTTCTAGCGACTCATTTCTTTGAAAATATACGTATTACTTTCAATCTACGGCGACATCCTTCGGCCTATTGATTGGTTGGGTGAGGAAAGTGAACCTGGATTACTTGAACATGAAATACTAATTATCGTGATTGTGAAAGACCCTCCGGCAGCACTTTGCCAAGGCCTACACACTTCATCGTCGTCACACCAAAAATAAAATAAAACTGATCTCACAAAATGATTAATTCATGGCAAGACCACATCTCTCAGGATACGCAAATATACCTTGTGCTGAGTAGATATCCTACAAGACTTACAGTTACATTACTCAGTCGTGTGAATCTTAAGATGGTATAGATCCTGTAAAACATTTCTTCAAGCTCAAGTGTGGAAGCTGGCAAGGAGGGCGCTCGAATCTCTGATTTAAAGATTTTAAAAGCGACAATTCAATGGGTCGAATAGACTTATTGTCACTGCAGAGACGACGGCGACTGACAACGAGCGACAGCAAAGAGCTATAAGAAAAGTTAGAAGTTGGAGAATTAAAACGTACAAAACATCAAGATGGGAAGAGTCATTGTACTAGCTCTACCAAAAGTATTCTGCTGCTTCCACAAACATTGATGTACCAGCAGCCCCTTTGATCTACAGTCCCATAAAGAGAGAGCATTGATGAAATCACTACAATTAAGACGAATGATGGATTGTACTACATGATGCTTCTGACACTAATTTTGTTTTTGTGCTTCATGCCAGTCTCTCTCTCTCTCTCTCTCTCTCTCTCCCTCTCTCTCTCTCTCTCTCTCTCTCCCTCTCTCTCTCTCTCTCTCTCTCTCTCCCTCTCTCTCTCTCTCTCTCTCTCCCTCTCTCTCTCTCTCTCTCCCTCTCTCTCTCTCTCTCCCCCTCTCTCTCTCTCTCTCTCTCTCTCTCTCTCTCTCTCTCTCTCTCTCTCTCTCTGTGACAGAATTATATGTAGTACCGTAATATTTCCGTTTCAATACCACCTCTGCTTAGGTTTTGGTTGTAGACAAGAGCTTATCAGTACAAGCATGCAAAAAATAACACGCAGTTGTATTAAAATAATAATTTCCCGGATGTGAATTGGTTTATTTCTTTTCGTTGACCAAAAGCAGAGCTCAAAACTATTTGTTATGTTTATTTCTGTATCAGCTGTCAAATTACAATCTTTTATTTCATCATTATTTTAGCCTGGAATGGCATTCGAAGCATGAGGGATTGATTCTACATTTTTTCTCCGTCTATATTTGTGTCATTTATCTACAATACATGATATAATGTATCCCGTTCGCCCCTTAAAAAAATCACAGTTGTATTTATTCTTGCTGGAGATATAAATCTAACTTGTGATTCATTTCTTATGCATCGAAACCAAACTGGAGCTGCAGTTTGACAGGACATTGTTACTGGCGACCGTATTTGTCTGCCCTTCTCAGCTGGTGAACTAAGACGTCTTTCTTAGTGAGGGGTTGATCAGTATCTCAAAACTATGTGACTCAAATATGCATTAATATGTTTCTTATTGGGGGCCTGTAAAGATTAAAAACAGGAGAGTCAACTTTCCATAATTAATAAAATTAAGATAGTTTTTAACTTTATAAACTTGCCTAATGCCACAACGAAAATAGAGGCAGGCTCTTTTTTGTCTTCTTGTTAGTAAAGGAAGGGGTGCAAAAAATTTCTTTGATATTTACTTTACTGTGGGACCGGTATTTGTCTGCTTGAGAATAATTGCACTAATAAGACATTTTCATTGCCAATAAGCTTTTAAATACATTTTAACTCTCACGTGTATTCTTTTAGAATATCTTTCAGAATCAGAATCTATTTGGACTATTTCATATCTTTATATCCGATCTCATGAAAACTTCTATAGAAGCCATTCTCACGAAATTTTCGCAAGTATTATCGGACACTAATGTTTCTGGAACTCTATTTCTGAAAAGCATAGTTCTTAATGCCTACTTATACCTTCCTCTTTAGTTTTAACTCATTATTTTTGGCCACCCAAGGCACGCATTTATTAAGAACAAACAGTCCTTAATTCTAGTCATAGGCATGAGTCATAAGCACAAGTATCTATTCTCTAATTTCTTTAAGCCAACGTGCACTGTGTCATGTAATACAGTTTTATTCTAACACCTGTCAGACTTATACTTACATGTCATTCCATATTTCCACGGTAACTTGGTCACCATGCTTCTAAATTCGACCGATTACTTGTTGCTTTTGAGCTACAAATGTATATAATCATACATAGGATTTATCATTAATGTCTTCAAATAGGTTGGCAGAACAATTAATACTCCATTACACAAGACTCCATCCGCAACTGTTAACTTACTTTTCAATAACTTAAATTGACACTTGCCCATTATGTTCATATTAACACCACATCTTCTACGTTCTTCTTTTCTTTGTTAAGCTTTTATGAAATACTCATCCACTCTCCGTCTCTTCTTTCACTTTTCCTCCTCACCATCAGTTCATCTATTTCTCATCATTCCTTCACAAATACTCATTATAGACATCCGTCTCTCTCTCTGTTCCCTCTTTCTCTTAAAATCCTTATTGCTAATCTTCTATTGCTCTATCTCTGCCAGTTTCTCTCTCTCTCTCTCTCACTCTCTCTCTCTCTCTCTCCCTCTCTCTCTCCTCTCTCTCTCTCTCTCTCTCCCTCTCTCTCTCTCCCTCTCTCTCTCTCTCTCTCCCTCTCTCTCTCCCTCTCTCTCTCTCTCTCTCTCTCTCTCTCATCGATATTCATCTGAATTACTAGCCATCACTCTCTTCCTCTGACACACACAGACACACACACTATTTCCACTTCTATCACTCATTTTACATGTAACTCTGTCTACTCATCATTTTCTCTCACCCATTACTCTCTCTCTCTCCTATCAGACTCTTTCCCATCACGATTTATCGCCTATGGTCAAAGTCACTAATCACTCTCCACCCGGCTCTCTCTCTCTCTTTCTCTCTCACTCAACTTCCTCTTCGATCATTCCTTCTACTTTCTTATCTCTTTTGCCATCACAACACTTATGGTCTATACAATTCCTTTAACATCAGCTAACATGTGACTCCCTCTCACTCCTTTCTTCTGTTACTCTCTCCTCTCTCAGTCAGCCTCTTGTCCTTATAACTTTAGTTCTCTTCTCTTACTCATTCTTCTATCATTATTTCATCAAGTATAGGCGCAATGGTCCAGTGATTAGAGCAGTGGACTCGCGGTCGTTGGATCGCGGTTTCGATTCCCAGACTGGGCGTTGTTATTGAGCGAAAACACCTAAAAGCTCCACGAGGTTCCGGCAAGAGGTGGTGGCGAACTCTGCTGTATTCCTTCTCCACAACTTTCTCTCACTGTTTCTTCTTGTTTCTGTTGTACCTGTATTTCAAAGGGCCAGCCTTGTCGCACACTCGGTCACGCTAAATCTCCCCGAGAACTATGTTAAGGGTACACGTGTCTGTGGAGTGTTCAGCCACTTGCACGTTAATTTCACGAGCAGGCTGTTCTGTTGATCATATCAACTGGAACCCTCAGCGAGTGCCACGGTTTCATCATGTCTCATTCCGTTTTACTGAAAATCTTCATTTAAAAACACTACAATTGTTTCGATTCATCCTCGCGCCTGTAGTTCATAGATGAAATGTTGTACAGTCAATATCTTACATCCCTGGTGTAGAATGCACCTCCTCGGGTGATCGTTCAAGTAAGTCCCACGTTAGATACTTTCGCCATTTCACTCAGTTTAATAAAGTATACCTAGAGTGACATACTTAGAGTAATGTGTCATTCTGACAGTTTACAGACTAAAGCCGTAGATTCACAGAGAGAGGGGGGAGAGAGGGGGTAAGAGAGAGAAAGAGAGAAGATACACTTACAATCAAAATACAAAAATCCATTGATATAAACTACATAGATAAAAAATAGACATATGAAAATAAAGATATGCATATAAATACTAATAAAAATAATAAAAGGGTTCGGTTGACTATAAACTTCAATTCTATCCAAAGGTCAGATTATAAGGAAAAAGAATTAGACAGATTAGAAAATAGTAAAGAAAAAAAGATAATGAAGTGATAAGCAGGCTGTGACTGGCCATGTCACCACATGTCAACTGTTTCTTTATCTCAATGACACATTACTCACGGTATAGATTATTAAACAGAGTGAAATAGCGTGACTGTCAAACGAAGAACTCGTTTAAACAATCATCTGAGGAGATGCATTCTACGCCTGGGATGTAAAGATAATAAGTGCACAACATCTCACCTATGATAATGCAAGAATGCGCCGAAACAATTGTAATGAATTTGAATAAAGATTCTCGTTAATTCCATTTATTATCGTATACCTATTTATATAAACTCTACGGATACTATGGAACTCCTGATGTACATTCAATAGCATGACTATTTCTGGTGTATGATGATATCAAATAGCCAATAACTTTGGACGAACTTTCCTTGTGAACCTATGCCTCGCGAAGAACTTTTGATCCTTTTAGTTGGATGTTGTATTTTATAGTGATTTCTTTTTTTAATTTACTGACATCCTGTTTTCATTATTTCATATATCTCTCGTTTAAATATTCACCATCGTCACCGACCTGTCGTTACCACATAAATTCAACATCTATGAGAGTATTCGATCTGCGAAACAAAGCAGCCAAATCTCCATCAAACTACACCCTACAGTATTTTAAAATGCGACATGCGTTGGTATATTTCTTAATAAACCGCGCTTCAAAAGTAAAACGGTGTTGTATCGGCTAAAAGGCTTTTGATTATACGTTCGGTGTGAATTCATCTGAGCTAAGCGGCGATAATAATTTCCATTTCAATTCATCTTTGTGTACGTAAGTGTTTTGAGTAGAATCAACGTTGGTCGTCTGTTGTGTTTAATCGTGCATGACGCCAAATACTATGTCAAACATCACCCTATTGCTTTAGATCATTTGAAAGTATTAAGCTGTCCCATTTTGTCTAATGTTTCTTTGCTTCATATCAAATGAAACAAACTTTGATGAGAAAAAGTAGCATTTACGTAATAAACTAAGCAATCATCTTCACATAACAAAATCCAACATCCCTCAGTACGATCCCAGTAGTTTTTCTATCTGACTTTTTTGGTGACCCACTAACTTACAGGACTTAAACAAACAAGCAGCGGTTGTCATGCAGACGCCGCATACACACGCAAAAACACACATATACATACACGAATACACACATATACAAGTATATATATATATATATATATATATATATATATATCAGGAAAATAAGACAAGGAGCTAAAGAATACACTCATCAGCAGGAACTACTCACCATCACTAATTGATATAGGCTTCCAACGTGCCACAACTCAACATCCACGAAATTCAGACACCCCAGACTAAAGAAGGATTTACACCCAAAAGCCCTACCATACATATCCACGCACAATGAGGCCCCTAAACACTGAGGTCTTCGACACCATCCTCCAGAACAACCCTTTACTAAAGTGGGACCATAGAATGGATCAAATCCTCCAAATGCACACCACCATAAAGACTAAAAGAAAACCTTATTCAATGAAAATTCTTCTAACACAGGCCCAAATACTACTTGTCAACAACATCGAAACCGATAGTAAAAAAAAATGTGGAAGACCCAACTGTGGTATATGTGTCAACATTTTACAGTGAAAAACAACTTCACATGTGCTTCGGAAAGCCTAATATATATATTAATTTTGTCAGGGTGTCGAGAACAATATATTGGTCAAACTAAAAATAGTCTACGCCAGAGGATGACGGTACATAGATTAAAATACGAGAATACAGAAAAATAGGGTTAAGAGAGCACATCGATATTTGCGCCACTAAGGAACAACATAACTTTATAATTTTTTCCCTTCTATAAATTCGGGGACAATGCAAGCTATAAACAGCGCATTAGCAAAGAAACATATTTTATCACAAAATATAAACCTATTTTGAATGCCGCGACAACTACAGACTATAGAATTTAGAACAATTCCAACCACTACCGCTACAACCACAATAGATCACGTTGAGGTCATTTGACCATTAAAGAAGTGTCACAGCACTCCTGTATTTCTCTTCTCTTTTCTTTCCTTTCTCTCTCTCCGTCTTTCCCTACTCCTAATTCTCTTGCTCCATCATCTCCTCCTCCTCCTTCTCCTCCTTCTCCTCCCCCTCCTCCTCCTCTACCCCCTCCACCTCCTCCTCCTTCTCCTCCTCCTCTTCCTCCTTCTTCTTCTTCTTCTTCTTCTTCTTCTTCTTTTCCTTCTTCTCTTCTTCCTTCAGTTGCTCCTGCTTAAACCATCAATTCTCTGTACACAAACTATTCCTTCAGGTTTATTACTACCCACATACGAGGCATCTACAAAGGAATAGAGAGAGAGAGAGAGAGAGAGACAAACTATCTGAAGACTACGGAAATATTTACCTATTTAAAGATTATGGAAATATCTACAAAACATTTCACTTAGTTTTTTTGTTTTTTTTTCTTCAAGTTAATGGTTTTCCTTATTTTACTCTTAGTTAAAAAAGTCCAAAAGACGGAAACCGGTACGAAGTGTACTTCATGAGAAAATTGTTTTAGCATTTTCTATCATATCTTATTTTCCTTATACATATCAACTCGTGTATTACTTTTCTACGTTCCACACACACACACACACACACACACGCATTTGTGTACTCGAGTAAATGTTTAATCTGAATTCAGCTTTTGCGGCTAGTGCAGTTTCGGTTTCTGCTGTTGTTGTTGTTGTTTTGTAGTTGAAATTGTATCAACGGTCTATATATAGAAAATTCCAGTGGACGGACATCAGCGTAGATGGACATGTAAGTGCAATTCGATTAATAAATTTAGTCATCACACATACACGCACACACATATACTAAGCACTCTCTCACACACACACGTGTATGTATATATATATATATGTGTGTTTATATATATGCATACACACACATATACATGCAAATATATACTCACATACATATGTAGATACGTATACAAGCATGCATATGTATATATACATGTACATATATTCGCACGCATGCACACGCGCGCACATACATACATATATATATATATGTATGTCTGTATATATATGTATATATATATATATATATATATATATATATATATATATATATATATATATATATATATATATATATATATATATATATATGTATATATATATGGGACGGAGAGAAACATACATACGTACGTGTGTGTATGTGTAAATGATGTTATTAGAAAGTAAATCTAAGGCCGCGGTGAGGTTTTGAAACACTTCGGATTAGTTGCATGGCCTTTCGTGGATGCAGATTTAGTCTTAAGAAGCAAACCATTATTAGTGAGAGTAGAGCACCTTATAAGAGATTAAAGAACTGGGACATTTAGTACCAACCTTTCATGTCGAGTTAAAATCCCAGCAAGATTAGCTTTCATCGGACAGACACCAATGAAGTAAATATCAATCATCAGAGGATGGGACACGGAGTAAGTTATTGATTGTACTTTCTACATTAGGCTTTCTACCTGCAAGAAATAGCAACCTAAGATTTTTTTGATTTTCGCCTTAGAGCCTTAAGGAAGGACGCATCGGGTAACGTAGTCCAGCTAACAGAATGGCCACGGCTTAAACACCTTTGTTTATGGATCTGCTCAATCAGAAAAGATTAGCTAATGAAGATTAATAAATTTTTATTTGGAATATTAACGCAGATATTTCAGACAATATCAATTTTATAATCACAAGCAGCACAAATTAGGGAGGGTATAAGTAATGCTATTTACTTGTGGGTGCGGGGAACCGATGCAATATATTAAAAAGCGCTGATTTAGAATTTGACATGCAAGAATTTTGATCTGAAACCGTGTGTTGGAAACAATATTGTTATATTTGGAGAATGTCATAATTTATAAAGCCTATAAAAACACTCATCAGTTGTTGCTTACTCTTTACTCTTTTACTTGTTTCAGTCATTTGACTGTGGCCATGCTGGAGCACCGCCTTTAGTCGAGTAAATCGACCCCAGGACTTATTCTTTGGATGCCTAGTACTTATTCTATCGGTCTCTTTTTTGCCGAACTGCTAAGTTACGGGGACATAAACACACCAGCATCAGTTGTCAAGCGATGTGGGGGGGGGGGGACAAACACAGACACACAAACATACACACATACATATATATATATGCATATATACGACGGGCTTCTTTCAGTTTCCGTCTATCAAATCCACTCACAAGGCTTTGGTCGGCCCGAGGCTATAGTAGAAGACACTTGCCTAAGGTGCCACGCAATGGGACTGAACCCGGAACCATGTCGTTGGTAAGCAAGCAACTTACCACACAGCCACTATTTCACTTCGCTTTCTATTTTCAAAGTAGTTGATGTCTGTTTATGTTCCTGGAAATATTTTTCGTCACACCAAGAATTTAAAAGACAAAATTGCATACCCACCGAATTACACTGATGTAGCAAAAAATATTATGGAGGACTTTGGAAAATATCAACTGTTTTGCAAGAGAAAGAGAAGTGAAATATGGACATGCAAGAACTGATGAATGTGTTTATAGGCTCTATCAGTTATAACTCTTCTCAAATATAACAATTCTGGATGATATAAAATACACTTCTATATCATAAGTGATTATTATAGTTCTCTATACTAGTGTGTGTGTGATCGTGTGTATGTGAGTGATTATATGTATGAGATGATGCATGTCGTGTATGCGTGTGTATGCGTGCGAGTGTAACAGTGAGCTGCAGACACATTAATAAACACAGCTATCCGCATTCAGTGAATATTATGATACATGCTGATGAAATATTTTTACGTATATTGTTACCAAGGAGAATTTGGATAGGAAATCAGCAGTCAAAACGAAAAAACAATCAAGGAATATAACAAGTGAGAATTATTTTGAAAATTTAGGTCAGTGAAAAGGATAATGAACTCTCTGCGTAGCAACCTTATTGTTTTCTCATTTTATGGATATTAGTTCTTGTTGCTTAGCTTTAGGTCAATCGTAATTCAGCAGAACAATGATCCAAGACATTCAGCTGTGACCTGTAAGTATTCTTTCAACAATTGTACACACACGCACGCACGCACGCACGCACGCACACACACACGCACGCACACGCACACGCACACACACACACACACACACACACACACACACACACACACACACACACACACACACACACACACACACACACACCAATTAACCATGTGTGCAACAACAAAAGTAGTAGACCTCAATATCATTAGAAATAGAAGGTTAAATTCAGTAAAAGACCCCGGCATAGAACACATGCAAGGAGTCTCGATCCTCAGCCGATGCAGGATTAATGCATGTTTAATACGAGAGAAAACACCGTCGGTGGAATATCATATATATAGGACTGAATTAACCAGTCCCCTTACACTTTCAAAGATTTTAGGGTTAGATTTGAAGGAGATTGGGCTGCTATTTCTAGAAAGTCGAGCAATAAATACAGTTAATGTTAGCTCCCTTTTTATTATTTTATTTTTGTTTCAGCTAGAGGCTGTGGCCTTGCAGGTGCAAAATGTACTTGCCATGACCCAGAGTTAGAATCCTCTGATGACTGTGCTAAGGAAAGATACTGCCTGCCCTAGAAAAAGAAACATCTTTTCATTACTATTCTCTTTTAGGTAGGTGAAGTGATTCAAAGAAGTTTCGGAAATTTTGTCTTGGAAATTTTGATGCAAGTGTCACTGATTGGAAACGAACTGTTATTCTTTCTTCCGGTTAATCACTTGCACTTGGAATATTTACATATTTGCTCTTTGAATGGTCCGAAGAAAATGATAATTTCCTTCATAGTATTTCTTCACATTTAAAATATCAAAATTTCATTTAAAAAGAATCATTCTTAAATTCATTTCGATTTTTTGTTTCTTCGACATTATTTCTTTTGAAAATATCATCCATATGCTGCGTTATGGAGCTATTGCTGGCGAAATAAAACCAAATCCGCATCGGCACCTCCTTCTCAATAAAGGATACAATTCATAGTTTCTACTCCTTCTAATAGCATGTTTTCCCGTCAACTTGCTAAATAACTCAAGCTTCTGGTGTTTAGATTCTACTTTACGATACACTTTCGATAACACAGATGTTATCTTTATCTGCGACATCAGTTATTACAAAAATACCAAATGGCAATTATATACCGCTTATTTCTTTGTATACACGCCCGTACTATTGCGGTTACTTTACCTCAAAATAAATTGTAACTTTTTTTCCCACTCAAGATTAAAAATCAATCATGAATCCAAGTACACGGTCACGCTGCTCTGAATCAAAATACGATTTCAAGTGTGTGAAATATTGATTTCTTATTAAGGTATCAAACAGAAATTGAAACGATCATAGTGTTTTCCTGGTGACTATTCGATCGATTTTTACCAAACCCGAATGACAAAAGCAACCACAGAGGATGTTCAAATGGTAATGTGTAGAGACCTGACTGAAGACTGCACTCATTTAGACCCTGTGTTCTATCGTTTCTACCAACGTTACAACACACTATCAACTACATATGTCTAAATAACTGTGACCAGTTAATCTTATACTTAAAGACGAAGCACTTAGTTGCATTTGCTCACTGTCGTCGCTCTGGTAGATAAGAGCATTTTTATCCTTAGTTGTGAATTATAAGTTTCCTAGTTCGGAACCACTCTGGTATTGTTTACATACCAAGATATGACATCTAATGACAATCAGAAATCAAGTAAGTGGTAATCATAATATTATTCTGTAAACATTAAAACGTTACAATTTATTTCCTACGAACTAACGAGGGTACCTCTGTGCAGTCAAATGACTTGCTAGAAATATCAGCCAAATCACTCACTACCGTCTTCAAAAACGAATAACATACTGAAAAAGTAGACCGCAATTTATTGATCTGAATAAAAGACAAGATAATCACGGCGATAAATACTGACTATTACAACACCCTTCACCATAATTCTGCCTTATAAGGACTGACCTGGGGATTAAACGAAAACAGTAACTCCCGCCCTTTGTATCCAGTGAAGAAAAAACATTTCTAATTAGTCATTCTGCTAATTTGAAATATTGTTTTGTTCTGACTGGTTACAAAAGCCCTATACTACAGGGAAGAAAATTCTGAATGCCACAATGCTCATATTTTCTAAGGTCATCGGATGTATTTGTGCTTATCATTTTTAGCCCATTATTCCCCATCAGTGAATAACGTTTGTACATTACAGTGACTATGATCAGCCAAAATATTCACATAGTTCTTCACATTAACACTGCCATGTAGAACAAGAGAATTCCATGATATGGCTGCCCAGAAACACTTCCATGCTATAAGACATGGTCCTACAGTCGTGGTTGAAGGTATAGGAGATTGTCTCCAGGCATAAATTCGTCCTCCTTCGGCCTACGGGTGCATGCTTAGTGTAAGCTCGTTCAGTCGGAGCATTCTTAGAAAAAAAGTGAATGATGATCTATTAGAGAAGATGACATTGTTCCTTTGAATCACTTATCTCTTCTGATAGTCTAGACGCCATTTTTGGCGCATCAGTGTTGATGGAGGACAAGAGATGTTTAACCATTGCAGCCCTCCCATGGTATCAAACTTTATGAGCTAACAACGAACGGTTTGGGCTAACACAGAATTGACTAGGTGCAGGGTCTAACTCTGGTGTCAATTTCACTGTCGTACTTTGATGAATTTTACACAATACGTTTCACTGTTCTGCGTCTCATCTCAGTGAGCTTTGACTTCAGTTCAGAATTATACTTGCTAGGGCTGGTTTTTACCTCGGTTTTGTGTTGAAAACATGATTTTAGAGACCGTATCTCTTACAATAGTAAATGATTCAGTAGTTTTATTTATTTTGTGTATATTTTTCTTTTACTTTTTCTCTCTTTTATACTCCATCAACCCGAGCTTCAACAGTTCCGTCTCTTAAGAAATTTGACAGGTCACGAATTTAAACTCATTTAAGTATAAATATCTGGAAAAAGAAAAAGAAGAGGGTTATATCATGAAGCAGAAGGCATACATGTTGTATGTAAATACATGGATGTATATACTGATCAGACAGTTCTGGATTTGTCATATTGCCAATCAAAATCAAAAATAGTTAAATAAAACAATGCTCCATTATTTTATCCCCTGTATATATACATTAACACACACACACACACACACACACACACACACACACACACACACACACACACACACACACACACACACATATACATATGTATATAATTACGTATTTAGAAATGTGTGCATGTATATGTATGCATACATATGTATATGTATATATATATATATATATCTGTATATATATGCATATATATATATATATATATATATATATATATATATATATATATATATATATATATATATACACGCGCACACACACACACATATATATATATTTATTTATTTATTTATGTGTTTCAGCCAAGTGGCTGCGGTCATGCTGGTGCACCACCGTGAATATGTATATATATATATATATATATATATATATATATATATATATATATATATATATATATATATATATATATATATATATATAATATATATATATATATATACATATACGCACATAAAAATTATAATTTAGGGTATCTAAGAGATACCAACATGCTTGAAATAGCAGTCAAACTTTGAGTCTAAAACCAAATGTGGTTTTAGAGTCAAAGTTTGACTGCTATTTCAAGCATGGTGGTATGTCTTAGATACCCTAAATTATAATTTTTACAATAATTATTACCGCTGAAGTTTTTATTCCCATGCTGGGAATAAATATATATATAAATATATACACACATATGTATGTATGTATGTTTGTATGTATGTATATAAGTAGGTAGGTAGGTAGGTAGGTCAAATATATTTGTCTGCATGCATATATACAACAATTTCTCACAAGTAAGTTCCAAGGCCAGGCTGCTGTTTTTCCTGTTTCCTTTTTCCACTATTAGCTATACATCATTGGGCGTAGCGAGGATTTCGACCAAGGGGATTCTCAAATATTGAAATATATCCTCCATTTGACGTCTAACTTTCGAAAAGCACAAATTCAAAATGAATATTAGATCCCAGCGGAGATGCGTGGGTGGAATTCATTCGAAGCCGTTGAACCCATCTCTTGGCTACATATATGTGTATCCAACTATATGTACTTATGCCTAATACTTTTTTAGCATATCATTTCTGCTTCGCTCTGTTTCCTACTTTGCTCACACATATTCACATATAAAGTAGCACTCTGTGGGTTACGACGAAGAAAGTTTCCAGCTGATCCGATCAACGGAGCATCTTGCTCATGAAATTAACGTGTAGTAAGTGGCTGAGCACTCTACAGACACAAGTACCCTTAATGTAACTCTCACGGAGATTCAGCGTGACACAAAAATGTGACAAGGCTGACTCTTTGAATTATAGGTACAACTCATTTTTGGCAGCTGAACGGACTGGAGCAACGTGAAATAAAGTATCTTGCTGAAGGACAGAACGCGCCGCCGGGAATCGAACTCACGACGTTACGATCGTGAGCTGTATACCCTAACCACTAAGCCACGCGCCTTCATTACACACATATACTCAGGCATAATATAAACACACACACGTATTTATACACATTTGTGCATGTATAGAAATATACATGTCCATGAGTGTATGAATGTCTCTGTACGGTGACATTAATACGTAGTCACACACATACGTATATGCACGTCCTTTCATTCGCATACACGCTCGCGTACGCACACAAATACATATTTACAGTACTGTCTTAAGTCATGAACCCAATGAGCAATTGCTTACGAGCCTCAGGAGTCTGGGGTCCCAATTCTGATCTATGTACACTGTGGGTTGCCCTCAATAAACAACTACTATAAGGCCCTGATTATTAATTTGCACGGGGGCCTAAAATGAAGTTAACAAGGCCCAGCATATTTATATATACATACTCTTACACGCATACATATTCCCATACCGATTCATACACATGTACACACGCCTATTCTCATTCTCATACCTCACCAAAGAAACACACGCACATATACTCTCACTCACATTAAGCTTCTGCTCATATACAGGTGCACAGTCTCCGACATATATATCCTGACACACATATACACTCACACGCCACGCATGTAACTTTTACATACACACATGTCCTGTAACTTCACCGTCATCAATTCACCACGGGTAAAGTTCGCCGTCATCAAGTCACTGTTTTTCTTTTGTTTCTTTTTTTTTTTTCTCTTTTTCTATAAAATAGTTTTTAACTATTAATGGTGAGATTCTATGGATATACTTTCTCGGTAAACTTACCTCGCGGTGAAATTTCTTCACGGTGAATTGATGGCGGAGAACTTTTCCTGCAGTGAACTTTCCTTGTGGTAAACTTTTCCTGCTGTGGACTTTTCCTGCAGTGAACTGGTGACGGTGAACTTTCCCTGCGGTGGACTTCCCCCCTGTGAATCTGTTATTCTCACACACATACTCTCACACGCATATACCCTCACATCCACTCATTCACGCACATACTTCCACACATTCACTCAAACGCATTGGTTTCAAATTTCGGAACAAAGCGAGCAGTTCTTGAAGGGAGGGGAAAATCGATTACCTCGATCCCAGTACTTGATCGGTTCTTATTTTATCGGCTCCGAAAGGATGACAGGTTACGTCGACCTCGGCTAAATTTGTACTCAAGGCTTAACGACGAACGAAACGCTCCTAAGCATTTTGTCCAGCGATTCACAAATTTCTTACTAGCGCACAGACTTTCTCTCACGGCACCCTTGTAAGCATATTCACTCATATTCCACGGACATATACATTCATATACAAAAATCTTCACACATATATACTTAGACATGTATATATATATGTATATATATATATATATATATATATATATATATATATATATATATATATATATATATATATATACATATGCTCTCAAATACATACTCACACGCATCCACACTCACATATATATACTCACACATATATGCCATATGCTTTCAAACACATAATCACACACATCCACATTTACATATATATATATATATATGTCTTCAAACATACATGCATCCACACTTATATACACATACTTATGTACACAAACGTATATACATATGCTTTCAAACACATACTTACACGCATCCACACTCACACACATATACACATACACACATATACATATGTCTTCAAACATATACTCACACACATACAGACTCACACATATATATACATATATCTTCAAACACATACATTCATATATACTGACACACAAATGCCCTCACATATAGATACACACACTCACGCATATATAGTAACATGCATATAAACACAATGATGCCACTACATACCACCCACTGCACACATTTTCGATCTATTGCCCTTAATGGTGTACCCTTTCTTTACAGAGAGAGAGAGAGAGAGAGAGAGAGAGAGAGAGAGAGAGAGAGAGAGAGAGGGAGAGAGAGAGAGAGAGAGAGGGAGAGAGAGAGTTGCACAACATGACAGAAGATAAAGAATGACACAGCTCATTTATTTATTCGGAAAGTTTTTAAAAATTCAATATCTGGAATGAAGAAGGAAATTGTGTGTTGGCGATGGACAACAATTATATTCTCTTTTATCTCAAAGTAATCGATAATATAAGTGATAGTCAAATACGTGGATCGATATAATCGATAATAACCTAACCCAAAATTTGTTTGTCTCCCACATGTTTTGGAAATTATTACAATTATCATTTACGAGCTGTTCGAATCCCTCCGAGGTTGACACAACTTCAGATGCTTTCGGGTGGATAGATCATGTACCAGCTAATTACTGGATCAATAAAATCGATTGCACATTTCTACTCAGAAAATATGTGGCCTTGATCTATCCTTTTAAGTTTCGAGTTCGTCGTTCCAAGGTTGATAAACTAGAATACCAGTCAAAAACTGAGGTCGATGCAGTCGACTCTTGCCTCTTCTCGAAATTTTTGGAAATCATTAAAACTGTGGACTGGTATAATCGTTGAAAAGCAGGACGAAACGCCACGCAGTGTTTGTTCTGTGTTCGAACACCGCCGAGCAGGATAATTCGAGCGCCGGAAAATGCACAACCATATTCGGTCATACTACGTTCTGTATTCAAATCCCGCCGAGGCCAAGCTTAAATTTCATCTTTTCAAGAAAGTACCACTCAAGAACTGGGGTATGGATATTATCGATACTCACCCCTCCCTTCAAAATTGTTGGCTTTGTACCTAAGCCATAAATAATTTATAGAAAGGCGGCGAGCTGGCAGAAACATTAGCACGGCGGGCGAAATGCTTAGCGGTATTTCGTCCGCCGTTACGTTCTGAGTTCAAATTCCGTCGAGGTCGACTTTGCCTTTCGTCTTTTCGGGGTCAATAAATTAAGTACCAGTTACGCACTAGAGTCGATGTAATCGACTTTATCCCTTTTTTGTTCCCTCTGTGTTTAGCCCCTTGTGGGCAATAAAGAAATAAGAAACGTTAGCACGCCGGACGAAATGCTTAGCGGTATTTCGTCGGTTGTAGCAATAGCGAAAGAGGCAGTATGGGAGACGTTTTTTTTTGCCTTTTATCCTTTTGAGGTCGATAAAATACGTTCCAGTCAAATACTAGCAGCTGAAGTAATCGACTTACTTCCTCCCTACGAATTTCAGGCATAGTGCCTTTAGTAGAAAGTATTGTTGCCATTGTTGATGTTGCTGTTGCTGTTATTGTTGTTGGTGCAATAGATTGCAGAACTTGTGTTGCTATGAGGATATCCTAGTCACTGCCTCACACTCACCGCGCCCTATGGGATAAAGATCTACTAAGTAATGGTAAGAAACATCGGAAGCAGGCAAATTTCCCCCGAATCACACACACACACACACACACACACACACACACACACACACACACATACACACACACACACTTGCTAGTGTTTAAAAAATACGAAGAAGACATCATCAGATAATATAGGTCTTAATCCTCTGTTTGGAAAAATACAGTCAGGAAAGTAATGGCTAGAACTTCTTTGACGATAGATTTACATGAACAGTATCACCTACGTCTAATTAACAATAACTGTTGTTGGTGGTGGTCGTCGTCGTTGTCGTGGTATTCAGTCGAATCCGAGAAAGACGATTCATCAGTTTCTTATTTCTTTATTGCCCACAAGGGGCTAAACATAGAGGGGACAAACAAGGACAGACAAAGGAATTAAGTCGATTACATCGACCCCAGTGCGTAACAGGTACTTAATTTATCGACCCCGAAAGGATGAAAGGCAAAGTCGACCTCGGTGGAATTTGAACTCAGAACCTAACGGCAGACGAAATACCGTTAAGCATTTCGCCCAGCGTGCTAACGTTTCTGCCAGCTCACCGCCTTATTCAGTTTCTTGCTGAACAACCTACCCAGTCGATTTGTTTATAGTGACACATGTTTGTACTGTGCATGAGCTCACTCTCTCAATCAAATCGACATTGTCTGTACAGCTGCAAGGTGTGCCATGCGCCAGATGTCGAAGTGATCGCAGCGCAACATAAAGTAAAAGTGTCTGCTCAAAGACACAAAGCACTGCTCGAGAATTGAAACTTGCGATCATAGTTGCAACATCCTTATCACTAAGCCACGAATCATCATAACAATAGCAACTACATCTCCGTGAAAATTACGAATACTCAATCAACAAGATCACGATTCAACAAGAAAATCTCTACATGGTCGTCGGACATGCTAAAAATAGCAGTTGTATGCCATCGTTTGCGTCAGTTTGCATATGCATACGTTTATGTATTTGTGTGAGTGTGTGTGTATGTTTGTTAACGAGCGTAGGTGGCTTTATCGTATTAACGCCTATGCGCATATTTAACTACCTCCATCTATACACACACATTTCCGCTCCCCTACGCACATATACACGTGCACACACACATAGACACACATGCATAGACACGTACTCAAGCACATACACACGTATACAAACGCACATAAACACACACACACTACACATACACACACTCACACCATTTCCTTTTTGATAAGTTATAAACATAGACAAGAAATATTATCTTATCATTTATTTGTGAAATAATAGTCGACACTTGTCTAAATGCATTACAAAAGAAACAGACCCTTTACGTATCGTTCTTGAAATAATGTTCTTAAAACAAAAACAGAAAAGAAAACACTGACAAGCAGATTTCTAACTAGCTGATTTGCTTTTTGCATGATCAGTGACTGGGTGTCATTTATTTTCTATACTAACTGGCACCGTGCCTCCAAAAATGACGAGTAATTGTAGTTTTTTTTTTATATATATATAAACAAGGATGGTAAATCAAACTAATACATTTGTCAATGTTATCTAGTGGTTGTCTTTTGAGATGCGACATCGATCATCGTTTGTTCCTGAAAAAGAACGCTGGTTCACACATACAAACATTCGCGTTCTTCCCTTGTACACGCATACACACACACATATACTCACACAGAGTTGAAATGCTGTTTGATTTTTCCTTTCAGCGGCGAATGTTCACTACCCCACTTCCATTGCACACACACATTCACGTACCTCCATTCTACATACCGTCCAGCCCCGGTGACTTGTCCCGCCGCAGTCCGATAAGGCCCCCGCAGATGTGAGCGATCCCTCACAGCAATCTGCTTCCCGCCTCGAGAGACGCGACAAATCGACGAGAAAGTCCGTGAGGTCCCTCCTGCGCTCCGGTCCACCGCCCTTCCCGCAAAGCTGGGTGAAATGCTACTGAAAAACCTTACACATTTCCTCGGGTTCGGTTACCAAATGCTCCTGCAGATTCGTCAAAGACTTTATTGTGGCATCATTGCCACATTGGGTCTCTACCTCACGGGCCCATCCGACAGCGTTGATTCCCTCTCGTCCCACTGCACATAGCTTAGATTTGACAATGCATCCCTCGTGTTTAGCCTCGAGGTGCTGGTTTAGCGCTAATATCGCGGCCATCACTTGGGACGCATTGCCAGTACTCAGTGTCTATTCTAGAGCCTTAACTAAGTCCCTTTCTATACTATTCTTTCTACGAGCTAACTCTTTACTAAACCTAACAGACTCAAACTTGATGGCTCTTTTGAGGGCATACCACCATTTATTATTAATAATGACACCAGTTAATGCCCTAAAAAAAACTAACTGCATAATCCGACTCCTGTACTCTTCACAATCCAAAAGGGACTTGTTGAGTTTCCAGTAGCCGGATCCCTGTCTACGTAATCTCTCTAAGTCTAATCTACAGGTCACAAATTTGTGATCACTGTTGTAGACGTGATGGAAACATGGACACTTAACTAAATCTTTATTTAGTTTCCTAACTATAATTCTATTTAGGTAAGACCTAGAAGATCCATCGCTATTACACCAGGTCTACACTGGAGCGTCCGGAAATTCTAGTCTGTAACGGCCTGCCAGCTGAAAGCGACTGAGCAGATCGTTGCGGTATTAGTCACCCCTCATAACAGAAGTTGAGCCAACATAGTCTACGCGTGCATCGCAGATTGTGTTAAAGTCTCCTAACAACACTAAAGTGTGTAACGTGCCTAGAAAATTTTCAAGACTTCGAAAAAAGTCTGACTGTCCCACTCTACAAGGAGTGTATACAGCCACCAACCTGAAGGACTTACCACTGCTGTGCGTCCCATCAACGACGACCAGCCTGTTCTCCGAGTTAACAAAGATTGTTCTTACCTGTAACTTTAAAGTCTTCCTGAGAAGGACCACGACACCACAACCACCCCTACCGGTTGACATGGAGAAATAATTTTCTCGTAGTCGTTTAGCAGGGGTGAGAAAGCCTGCGGTCCACTCAGTTTGGCTTCAGTAATAACAACAACATCCAGTCTATGCGACCTGAGCTCGTCACAGGTAACCCTGCTTTCTGATCGATCCCGGGCCGCGCACATTTATACACTCTACATTTAGGGAAGCCCCCCCCCCCCAAAAAAAAAACGGTCTTACCTTTATTGGAGAAGGATTAACCCTACTCATCATCCGTGGTCTATAGGGACATGCTGATGAGTCTATTATACAGTGGTGTCGGAAAGTTTTTTTCTTAGAGGGCCAACCTCCTCTGGAAATAATTTTTTAAACGTTTGTGGTTGGACCTATCGATGTAGATAAAATTTAGGTGGATGGGAACGTCACTGATATCAGGTGGCAATTTCACTTTTTATATTTTCATTGTTTGTATCATACGCAGTGATATAACTTATTTTGAGAGGAAGGGGTGGGACGTTTGAGGGTTTTGCATGTTTGCATGTGTGTTTGTAACTGGGGGGGGGGAAGTTTAGTGTTAGAGGTGGAGGGTTGGGGACTGGTGACTGTGGGAGCCGTTTGTGTGTCAATGTCTGTGGGCATGGGCTGGGGTCAAGTGTCCAAAGAAGAAGGGTGAGATCTTTTCTTTTTCCTCCTGGTTACTGTACTCTATTCGCTGTCCAAGGTCTGTGTCTTTTTTCTTTTCATGCTTTGCTGCTCCTTCCTGCTTGCCTCTTTGAGCACTGGCGCTGTAGGAGGTGCAGCTGTTTCCGCAGTGGGTGTGGGAGCTTTTGTTTTCACTGATGGAGGGCATTCAGATCTTATGTGCCCCTTTTGGCCACACTTAAAATATCTTGGCTTTCTGCACTCCACCATTACTCTCAGGATCGTTTCATCCCCTACCCGTATGGTGTCTGCAATCAATTCGAGGTAATCTTGGGAGGCCTGCAATAACATTTTCAGGCTTTTAACCCTGCCAATTTTGTTGATGAATTTTCGTGGCATGGAGGATTGTCATTTTATCATCCAAGCCCAAAACGACAGCGGCCACCAGCCAAGCAACGTCGACCTCCGGCGGAATTTCTCCTACCTTCACCTTGGAAGTTCGCCTTCCCAAGTAGGTAGGAATACCGCTAAGCATTTCGCCCGGCGCGCTAACGTTTCTGCCAGCTCACCGCCTTTCAACCTGATATATATAACTGTTACTCCATCGAGGGCTGCTTGTATGTGTTCCTTTCACCACCGTCTAAAGGTGAATAGATACAATGCCTTAGATACACACATGCAAATATAAACGTACCTATACTTAAATACAAGCACACACAATCACATAAACACGTGTACATACACATATATACATGTAATCTTACAGTATACACATATATATGTTTATCCATCTACGCATATATATATATGTCTCTATTTTCACAGACAACGGCTAAACATAAATACTTATTTTTTAGTATTTTACATAGACACACACACACATATATATACACACATACACGTACATGCATATACACGCTCATACACATACCTACCAACGCACACACATACACGCACGCACACACACACACACACATACACATACACGCACTCGCACACATACACATACACATCTATAGATACGCACATGCATATAAATTTATGTACACTCATACAACTATATATAATTACACACACACACACACACACACACATATATATATATATATATATATACATATATATATATATATATATATATATATACATACACATATATATATATATATATATATATATATATATATATATATATATATATATATATGTATATATATGCATATATATATATATATATATATATATATATATATGTATATGTATATATATATATATATATATATATATATATATATATATATATACATATATATATATATATATATATATATATGCATATATATACATATATATATATATATATATATATATATATATATATATATGTATATATATGCATATATATATATATATATATATATATATATATGTATATGTATATATATATATATATATATATATATATATATGTATATATATGCATATATATATATATATATATATATATATGTATATGTATATATATATATATATATATATATATATATATATATATATATATATACATATATATATATATATATATATATATATGCATATATATACATATATATATATATATATATATATATATATATATATATATATATATATATATATATATATGTATATATATGCATATATATATATATATATATATATGTATATATATATATATATATATATATATATATATATATATATATATATATATTTATATATATAACAGTATCATACACCTCAGCATGTATATATGAATATCTACATGTAAATGAAAGGGGTGACTATAGATGGCTACCCCTGAGTGGAATCTGGGTGTTACTTCATTCGGATTTACGGTTGAGGGTGGGTTTGTATTCCTGCATACACACAGCTTCGGTGACTTGTCTCAGCATTGCATCAGTGGCACATATATATATATATATATATATATATATATATATATATATATATATATATATATATATATATATATATATATATATATATATATATATATACAGGTTGGGCTTTCACATAATTTCTGTCCATCAATTTCGTTCACAAGGCATCGGTCATCCCAGGGTTTTAGTGAAAGGTATTAGCCCAAAGTACCGCATTTGGGACTGACCCCGCTACTATGTAATTGCAAAGTGAGCTTCTTAACCACACAGCTATGCATGTGATATAAGAAATATCTTGATGTAAGAAAATATTCCTCAAAGCTGCTTCATAACTACTAGAAGTAGTTATAAAGACAAACTGCAATACACAAAACAACACTGAATATAACGAGATGTAAAGTTGGTGCAACCCTCCACAAACGTAGCAATAATCGCTTAGTCGCTGACAAGTATACTGTTCTTCGTTTCACAAAGATGCAACAGAAGAGGTTTTTTTTTTTGCTTTTTAATTATATAAAAACTGTTGTGATTATTTACATAGGCGTAGGAGTGGCTGTGTGGTAAGTAGCTCGCCTACCAACCACATGGTTCCGTGTTCAGTGCCACTGCGTGGCACCTTGGGCAAGTGTCTTCTACTATAGCCTCAGGCCGACCAAAGCCTTGTGAGTGGATTTGGTAGACGTAAACTGAAAGAAGCCCGTCGTATATATGTATATTTATATATATGTGTGCGTGTGTGTATGTTTGTGTGTCTCTGTTTGTCCCCCCACCAACATCGCTCGACAAACGATGCTGGTGTGTTTACGTCCCCGTAACTTAGCAAAAGAGACCGATAGAATAAGTACTAGGCTTACAAAGAATAAGTCCTGGGGTCGATTTGCTCGACTAAAGGCGGTGCTCCAGCATGGCCGCAGTCAAATGACTGAAGCAAGTGAAAGAGTAAAAGAGTATAATATAAATCTCACATATCTCCAACTAAATCTGAAAATCTAGTAACATGACATAACCACTACTTGAATGCAACTGTAGAAATATTCTAAACTAGAAAATTGTATCCAAAACCGCTGGGGATACACAACCTGTGTAAAGATAAAAAGTGGAATCGAAATGATATTATCGGGTTAACAGAAAAAGATCTAAGTCTGATAAACACAAGATATCATTGATTCACTTCAAAGAACGAATCATTCCACATCATTGTCACAACATACATGGGATCGCAAAGTAAAACATAGTCGATAAAAAAAAAATCAAAGCATTCAATGTAAGCGGCAGCAGATGGAACATACGAGATCTGGTCAAAATATATCAGGACTGGTGTTATAAAAAGAAAACAGCAACACATATCAATTCGCCATTTTATTTCCTTCGAAGTAGTCTCCTTCTAAAGCCACATACTTTATCCAGTGTCGTTTCCATTAATGGAAGCATTCTCTGAACTCCGTTTTCTCATCGCATTCCTTTGGATTTCTTCGACGTCTTGAAATATCTAGATAGGATCTTTCACTGCAAAGACCGAGCCTTTGTTTCGGGATCACCTGTTTATTACTGTTTCCAAAAAGTTTTCGTTTTCCTCAGCACAATCAAGGAGACCCTGTGCAGCTGAAACCCGATTTTCTTTTTGAGACGACCACACTCTATATACTTCAATTCCGAGCACTGCTATAAACAACGGAAGCGAGCGAGAAAGTTATAACCTAGTACGCATGCGTGACAATTGAAAGTCAACCTGTGCCAAGCGACTTCACTCTGCATACTTTAACTCTGTTACCATAGCAACAATGTCGATAGTTTTTGATCAGACCTGGCGTGTATAACCTAAAAGTATAAACCAGTAATTTACACTGGTAACGTCTTGAATAAAGGGAGACGAGACATTCTACACGTCTTTGTAGATATTTTGCAGTATTTATACCGGCAGTTTGTATCCTACCTACATGGCCTGCATGGACGACTGACTTAATCCATCGCTCGGTTTATCACCACCACCTACAACCTTAGGTGACTTTAGCGGATCCCAGTCTGTTGCATTTCAGTGAAGAGCCCAACTTTGAAAGTAACTTTATCCCACTCTTCCAGTAATGTTTTTTTTGGGGTGGGGGGAGTGAGGGACCTATATATGGCTGTGAACGAATAAATAAATAGAAAAGTTAAGCATGTCTGTATGATAAAAAGCTTGCTTCCCAAGTACATGCTCACAGGTTCAGTCCCGTCGCGTTGCACCTTGGGCAAGTGTCTTCTACAATAGATTCAGGCCGACCAAAGATTTGGTAAACGGAATCTGAGAGAAGTCAGTCGTGTGCGTGTATAGATAACATATGGTATAAATTATAAACAGGGCAAATTTTAGCCATTTTTCCGCAGACTGAAAAAAATAACGTTGAACCACCTTAATCAATTTTTGAACCTTACAGGCTTCTATTCATAGGAGTCTACATCATTCTGACAGTCTCGAGAGAGATAAACAGCCAAACTGTTTATATACTCAATAAATGCAGCAGTTACTCTATAAAGGAGTCCCTAATTTGCATACCGAAAGTGGTTATGAATACCAGCGGCCTGTCAACAGAGATCATAGTCTACACACACACACACACACACACACACACACACACACACACACACACACACATATTTATTTATTTATTTATTTATTTATTTATTTGTGCGTGTCTTTGTGTCTGTATCTCCTTTCACTGCTTGACAACCGTTGTTTGTATGTTTACGTTCCAGTAAGCTAGCGGTTAGGCAAAAGAGACCAATAGCTTCAGAAAATAAATACTAAGATCGATTCGTTCGACTAAAATTCTTCATGGCCCCAATATGATAGCAGTCTAATGGCTGAAACAAGTAAAAGATAAAAAGATGAAAAGAGACACCTAGAATGTGGAGAGTATTTTTAATATTTCTACTGGTTTGTAAGTACCAGGCGTATTGAATTTACAAATAGTATTACGAACAGATATGAGTAAATTTTAGTCAAAGTTAGAAGCTGAATAGGAGATTTTAGTAGTGATTTTATTTAAAATTTAGTAGTATTTTCATTGTAGGTGGACTTTTTAAAAATAAGTTTTAAAAAGTATATGCCATTCGAGTATCTTATAAAGATATTAAACAGAAGAGTGAACCAAATAACATCGCTCCTCAACTCCTTTTCAAAATGTATTTCTATTAAAATCAGTGATATTGTGGCCGGGGGAAAAAAGTTATTTTATTTTATTTTTGTTTTTTTATCTTTGAAACCGTATTTAACTAAAACTTCATTGCAATACTGAGATGTATTTTCAAAGATTTTGGAACGCTTAAAGCAGTCTTTGTTTCTGTTTGAAACTTGTATACTTTTAATCAAGATATTCAATTCCTAATTGGTCATAGTCCCTATCGAGGAAACATGGATTTGACAAGAAGCAGAGAGACCAAAAGTATTAAACGAGCGCAATAATAACAAATACTAATTATTTAATTAAAATCAACAATATCAAAATAGCCAAAAATACACAATATAACAAGTTATTTCTTATAATCAATCTAGATATACCCATTCTTATAAACTTTATTTCTATCACTCTTATTTTCATTATTCTTATTTGTAGGCATCTGTGTATAGAAACCATATTTATTATTAAAGAAAGACTATAATTCCAACGAATATATACAACATCAAACCACGAGAAAAAATTAAAGTACAGAGGTAAAACGTACTGTTATTATTACAGTACTCAAAAATCATAACTGCTGAATAAAAAACCTTTACTATCAATAAAACTATAAGAATACAAAGTATCTTTGTTCCATCAAATGGATGTGTTGGAAAATTAATGAATAATGTATATTAATATCACAGATTTCAAAACATCAGCAGGTGCCGCGAAGAATATTGAAAAGAAAAACGAGGACGAGATGTCATTTGATGTCTATGAGGTCAGAAAAAAAACATGAAAATATCAGAAAATACAGAAAAAAATTATCATAGTTAATAAACGTTAAAAAAGAAATCTTCGATGAAATATTAGATAGTATATAGGCAGTGCCAATATTTACTTACATGTGTGTTTGGTAACAATATTCAGAAAAATTCCACTATCAGAGTTTAGGCACCAAGGAAATATTCCAATTTTTAAATATAATGTCGAGCAAAGGAAGAGTTTGGGTCAACGCTTAATAAAAGCTTCAAGGTTACTAACAGGGCGCAAAACAACGTATACAATAATAAGCATTAAATAAAATATAAGATAATGAATAAATAATATTTAAATAAATAAATAGCCGTCTGTGTATTATATCTAATACAAATACATCGCTGAAAGACAAATCTGCTGTGGTATTCGTTCGGAGATAATATTCCTTATGGATGTACTGTGCTTAAAAATACAACTATATCGGTGGTAGCCAAAAATCGTCTTACAGCAACAGTGTGAACGCTTGATGTGCATTTCTGCTTTGTTGGGCTTAGTCAGTACCATGTATGCACAGCCTATTGGATGCGAAGATAAAATTTGCCGCTATTGTTATAGGTAAACAGTGACTGGAAAATCATTTGTGCTTCATTTAGCCGCCCAGCTAATCACCTTAATTACGTTTTGTAGATTACTAACTTTCCCCACCACAACCTATTTCCGTCGCCTGCTCATGCACAAGTCTCAAATCTCTCAGTTTGGATGCTCTTCTCTTCAAGTTTTATAACTTCACAATAGATTTATTTGGCGATGGATACCTGCGATGGATACCTGCGATGGATACCTGCTGCAACTGGCTACAGAAAAGGAAAATTTCTCGTACTATGAAAAAGGACCCAAATAAGCGGGATCAAGTGATTATGCTCGGCTCATAACTCTGTCAAGCACAGATTTCGAGATCCTGGTAAATGTATTAGTCAAACGGTTAGCGTTTGTCACCAATGACGCATACATCCACCATCCCGAACATATATGTGCACAGCAAACTCTTCCTCATGCGATACATCATAGAAAGGGTGGGTAAGAAACCTGACATGAGCGAGGCTCTGATAAACTTAGCTCAATCGAAAGCCTTCCATAGGATCGGTCATCAATTCCTGGAGGCTGTCCTCACAATAGCCGATTTCGAGGCTGGATTACCGCAATGTACAGCGACATCTGCTCGAACATCCGAGTAAATTGTTACCTATCAGAACCTTTCAGTAACATACACTCGGTTCATCTCTTCTATATGTAGTGACTCTGGAGATACTACTGCGGAAACTAGAGACTTTGGTGGATATCCCATACAAAATAGAATGCGAAAAATTTGTGTCGGAAAATTAGTGTTGAGCACTAAAGAAAGGAGCATGAATTTATTCCTGAAGGTCCGGACATGGAGGAGAGAGGGTAAAACGGCTACATTGCTTCCGTTGCTTACTACCGCCTAATCGTCATGTCTTGCCCACTTCAAGGTTGACCAGAATGGAACGCTGGCTCATCCGCTTTTTATGGAGGGGTCGCGTCCCGTTGGTCGGAAGGTTCATTTGCTATCGGCATCTACTTACGTAAAGGACAGAGCATACCATGACTAATAATGCGCAGACATGCGCTGATACTGCGACAACTCTTGCATTTCCTTGGCGGTGAACAGGTGTTTAGCAAGTAATAATCTACATGTATACATATATAGACATATTAACAGACGCATACGTACACACGCATTAGTCAAAACCTACAGATCTACACGTATAATGATATTCATGCATGCACGCATGAATGTGCATATGTGTTCTGTTACGTACATACATGATTCTCTAGATCAGTGGTTCTCAACTATTTTATTACCTATGGGCCCTATTGATTAACTATTCTATTCTGGTGAACCCCTGTAGGCATTCGATGTTTAAAAACTAGTTTTTTAGACACTTCTTTCAAAATTCCTACTTTGTCCCACACGTTCACTCGTATAGGATGAACAATATAAAACATCAGAGAAAGAAACCTCGCTATTTCTTGCAATTGATACATCGAAAGCAAAATTTTTTCCTCTATACTATAAATTGCAGTGTTCTTGATTGCTTGATTGATTGATTGATTGATTGAGTGTCGGCAGATTCACTCGAGAACGGTGCAGTAGAACCGCGTGAAACTCAGCACAGTGCGGCAGCATGGTCCGCTCATGTTCAGGAGATTTTTATTGCCCTCCAACTACCATGGTTACCGAGATAATCGATTATTACTTTTTAAGATAGGAATATCCCATTCAAAGTGAGGAGGGGCGATTTTGTTGTCTTTCCCATGCGCGAAATTTTACGAAAAACCAGCACAATAAAGATTATTTTTTTCCAAGTAATGTGGCTGGGTTTGTTTTTCGAAAATTTTAATCAGAGGCACAGAAAAAAAATAATTTCAATTTTTTGTGCATTAAAAAGCCAAAGCTGTTAGACGCTGGCGTACAGTGATCGATATATACGCAGTGAACGTTTTCTCCATTTGCGTGCAATAAGGCTTAGGGTAAGCGAGTGTAACATCGAAATAACTTGAAAAGAATGCATGTGGGAATGCCGTTATAATGAATGCTCATTTAAATGTATTTTGCATGGAGTTGATGTACTTTTTAACAGGAGAGGAGTGCCTGCAGGCTGGTTCTTCTCAAGTTTATGCATTTTCAGGTTCAATGTGTTTCAAATAAGAACTGACAATTGAAGGTGATTGCAAAGACAAAGAACTACCTGTTTTTTTTTAACAATTTTAACAGTGAGAACATTGAACAAAATATGTTATTGACATTAATAGTTTGTACCTCAGCTAATTACTGTTGAGAACTGCATAATCCATGTGTCATGTTAAAGATCTAAAAGGCATTTTCGAATTTCATTATTTTCTTTAATCCAGGCAACGCTGGATATTTCTGCTAGTAGATTCATAAAACACTACTGTCGACCCAGTTTACTATTTTGCTTGTGTGGTTTCCCTAATGTCTGATAAGGACCACCACAGGTCAAATGAACCCCCGGTTGAGAACCACT